>NC_143479.1:45027629-45153532 GCF_027475165.1 Benincasa hispida
ATACTTCTCGTGTTCAAACAAAGCCTTTGAATAAATCAAAATATCATCAAAACAAACAACAAAAAAATTTCCCAAAAATTATCTCAAAACATGGTTCATTAGATACATAAATGTACTAGGAGCATTAGTTAAACCAAAAGGCATAACAAGCCATTCATACAATCCAAATTTGGTTTTGAAAGCTATTTTTCATTCATCTCCTCATACATTCTAATTTGATGATATCCAAATTTCAAATAAATCTTTGTGAATAAACATGAACCATGCAATTCATCAAACATATCATCTAGCCTAAGAATAGAATGACGATACTTTGCAATGATTTTGTTGATAGTTCTACAGTCCACACATGCACCAAGTTCCATCCTTCTTTGGCACTAATTGGATTGGTATAGAACGTGAACTCAAGCTTTCTTGAACATGATCTTTCTCCATGAGTTCCTCTGCTTGCCTCTGAATTTTTTTTTTTTTTGTCTCAGACGGATTTACTTTATAGTCTGGCATTTTTGGAATGATAGCCCCGGAATGAAATCTATTTTATACTCAATACCTCTAATAGGTGGTAGTTCTTTAGGAGCTTCATCTTGAAACACATCTTCAAATTCCTCCAAAAGAGATTGAAACACACTAGGTAAAGACAACTTGTTAACATTAGAGGCCAAATACCCTTCCTTGTATGTAAGAAAGATTGGTTTTTGGCAAAACAATGCCCTTCTCACTTCTCTCACTTTTGCCAAACAACTCACTTTCTTTTCTGTTATTTTCTTTCAATTTTATTCTTTTTTCACTTTTCTTCTCTCCACTATTTTTTTTCTCGTTGATTTTTCTCAAATTTTTCACTCACCTTTTTATTTTCTCTCAACTATTTTTCTTCAAACTCTTTTCTTTTCTTTTTCTCTAACTTCATATGATCAGAAAATACATCTTTAGAACACAGAGGTATAAGAGTTGTGTTTCTCCCATCTTTTGTAAAAGAATACCTATTCAAGTATCCATCATACAAGACCTTCCTATCAATTTCCAAGGTCGACCAAGTAATATATCTCTAGCATGCATGGGTAACACATCATAAAGAACCTCATCTTTATACTTTTTCAAGGTAAAATAAATTAAAATTTGAGAAACTACCTTCAGTGTTCCACTATCATTGAGACATTGAAGCTTGTAAGGCTTAGGATGGTGTTGAGTTGAAATTTGCAACTGTTTGATCATAAATGTACTAACGCCATTGGTGCAACTTCCATTGTCCATAACAAGACTACAAGGAGTTCCATTAACTAAACACCTAGTGTGGAAAAGATTATCTCTTTGGTCTTCGACATCATTCTCCTTAACTTGAGTGTTAAGAAGTCTCCTTGTAACAAGTGTCAATCTACTCCCATCTTCTAGTCCCCCTTACTCTCTTCAACTTCTTCTTCAATTAGCTCATCTTGGTCATTTTCTTCTCCATCGGTGACAACTTCTCCATTTTTTATGATCATGGTTCGCTTGTTTGGACAATCACGACTAATATGACCACTTGACATTTCCAACATTTGATATCTCTATTCTTTTCTCGAACGTCCTTGGATCTCTCCAATTTTTCCTTGCCCTTGGAGCTCTCAGCCTTATCCTTCTTGTCAAACTCAAAATTTTCCCTAGGCTTGAAATTAACTTTCCCAATATTTGCATTCTTTTGCCAAGTGTTAGTAGAAATAGAAGTAGATTTAGAAGAAGCATACCTCTTGTTATGCAACTTCTCCCAAGTTAACTGCCCTTCAATTTTGACAGCAAGGTGTAACAATTCTTTCATGTCAAAGTAAGTTTGCCTAGCCACTTGATTGGCCAATTCTCGATTCATTTCTCTAAGAAATCTAGCCATTGTATCTTTCTCATCTTCATCAATATTTGCTCTATTCATAAGGATTTGCATTTCCTTGTAATAGTCATCCACACCTTTGGATCCTTGCTACAAAGAATAAAGCTTTTGCTTAAGTTCTCGAATGTAGTGCTTAAGAATGTATCTTTTTCTCATTAGGGCCTTTAACTCCTCCCAAGTTTCAATTGACACTTTGTGATTCCTTCCCCATTCGAGTTTTAAAGATGTCCACCATAAACTTGCATAATCAACAAATTCAGCTGCAACAAACTTCAATTTCCTTTCCTTGTTAAAATTATGGCAATAAAAAACATGCTCGATTTTGCTCTTATATTGCAAATACTCATCTAGATCCGTTGTCCCATGAAAATAGGAATTGTAAGCTTCACTCCCCCGATTCCTCTTTCCCCTCCTCTCTCATTTTAGTACTCCTTTTCTACCCTTTTTTGTTGTAAAATGCTCATTTCCCTTCTTCTTCCTCTTCCTATACCTTGGTCTAACACTTTCATTCCCTTTGGGTTTTGCCTAACTAAAACAGTTTCATTATCGTCATTTTCTTTATTTTCAAATCATTCATTGCGACCCAATTCCTCTTGTTGAGGATTCCTCAAAGTTACTTCTATCCTTTCTATATGATCTATCAAGGATTGAATTACTTGGGTCAATCGAGTTATAACACCATCTTGTGCTTCTCTATACTGAGCTTCACTAATCTCTACACGATCTCCCTCTCCTTGACTCATAATAATATTTTAAAAGTGTTGGGTTTTATGTCCTAAAACTCGTGGTTTGTAAAAAATAGAACTTATTCTGAAAAATTTAATAAGTTGTTATTGAATAGATGTTTTGCTTATTAGAAATTCAATAAACCTAAAAGTCCCTTGACTATTATATAGACTTAGGGTTGTTTTTATTGGCCAGAAAAGAACCTAAGTATAAATTTACCCTTTTAATAGAACACTTCAGTGGTAGTTCAATAACTTCTATATGATAAAGTTATTAGAAAACTTTAGTGGGAGATTAATAACATATATAATACGTTATTTTTAGCTCTCACATCCCTAAGAGTTCAAAGTCTAGATTTAAGCGGTACTTCGTGTCACCCTAGGAGTGACCTCCATACGGAAAGTATTTTTTAGCTTAAATCTAGATTTCGGTAAATAAGGGAAAGTTGTTCAAACAAAAATCAAGTATACGATTTCAAACTGCCACGTTTCCACATAGTTTACATTGTGAGATTCATATGATGCTTCGTGTCACCCTGGAAGTGACCTCCATATGACAAGCAGATGCATGAGTCAGTAACAAGGTAAACGAGGGAAGTAGTTCATAGTAAATGGGTGAAGGAAATGTGTCAACATATCCTACGGTCTCTTCCATTAGTTTGGACCATGAGATTCATATGTTGCACCTACTGGTTAGCTTTAAGTGGCCCTTTGCTAGTCGTTTAACGACGACTATCCCCATGGAGGGTTGTAACATAGTATTCAGAACAACTCAAGCTCCAAAGATGGATAAGATTTCTTAGGTCTATTCCCAATCTTGACTCTCCACTTCGATAGCATAATTGGGGCCGACTTCTGACGTCTGAAAACGGAGGGTTACACTTACAGAATTCTTAAGTGTTAATAATTTCTGACCAAAAGTGGTACCTAAATGACTATCGAAATATGAGTTATCCTGGATATAGTATTTAGTCAAGAATGTCTTGTTGTAGTATCATTGCAAAAGAATAATCTTGGGTACATTATTAATTTGCTAAAATTTGATTGGATTTAAAAGTAATTTACTTATAGAATTTGTTTATAATTTCAGAATGATAAGTTCAATAATACAATTGTTGGCATCGGATAAACTGATCAGGGATAATTATGTGACCTGAAAATCAAATTTGAACACGATACTTGTGATAGACAATTTGTGGTTTGTCTTAACAGAGGATTGTCCTCCCATTCCGAGCTCTAACACAAACCGAACTGTTCGGGATGCGTATGATAGATGGATCATGGCAAATGATAAAGCCCATGCTTATATTCTAACCAGCATATCAGATGTTTTGGCAAAGAAACATGAGGATATAGGTATTATCAAAGAGATTATGGAATCTCTACGAAGGATGTTTGGACAACCGTCCTTCACCCTGAGGCATGATGCCATAAAATACGTTTACAACAGTTGCATGAAAGAAGGGGCCGCTGTTTGTGAACATGTCCTGGACATGATGGTCCACTTTAATGTGGCAGAAGTGAACGACATTGTTGTTGACAAAAGAAGTCAAGTTGGTTTTATTCTAGAATCTCTTCCGAAGATTTTTCTGCAATTCTGTACGAATGCACTGATGAATAAAATTGAATACAGTTTGACTACTCTGTTGAATGAGCTACAGGCTTACCAGACTATGTTGAGAACTAAAGGTCTGGAATCAGAAATAAATGTTACTACTGCTGAAAAGAGGGAAACGTCCTCCAAGCCTGATGTTGCTTCCTCTTCACAGAGTAAAAGTATTCCTATAAAGAAGAGCAAAGGGAAAGGGAAGAGAAACTTGCTGGAAAGAAAGGCAAGAAAAACACTACAAAGAAAGGGAAGTGTTTCCACTGCAATGAAGAAGGGCATTAGAAGAGAAATTGCCCTCAATACCTTGCTGAGAAGAGAGCAGAGAAAGCTAAACAGGCAAACTAGTTTATGAGGATCGCTTGCTCAGCTTGATCAGTGGGAGATGTTGATGCTTGATCTTACTTGCTTTTGTGATCTTGTAAAGAACAAAATGTATATATTTTTGTTGTAAATGAAATGTTCATTTTAAGAAAATTATGTTAGTTCTATTTGAAATGTTCATTTTAAGAAAATTATGTTAGTTCTATCTCATAACAACTTCTGTTAAGAATCAAACTATTAAAAGCCATTTGCAAATATTCAGATATTTAAAAATGGCTAAATTAAAGTATAGAAAGTTTAAAGATTTCTAGATCTGACTATTAAACAAGAGTTGTTAAGATAGGTCAGACGCGTCTTACTCAAAGAGTTGAGAGTATCTCAATGTAGTGGGAGGAAAGTGTGACATCCTGGTTATTATTGAGAATAAGATGCATTCCCATATAGTTTAATTAAAAGTCTATTGTACACTGACATGTTTGCAATAATTCTGTCGGCTAAAGTGTTTGAGAATCACCTAGTAAAACATGATTTTAATTGTTTGACTACTCTACTAAATGAGATACACTAAAAATGTACATTATATTTGGTATATCAATCAATTGATACACTTAAAAAATATCATTTATACAGGTGATATAACATGACTTTAATTGTGTTATGATCAAAGTTGTTTGTTCGATTATGATAAATATTAATTTTATCTTTTTTCATGTTTATATAGAGTAATTTTCATTCTATTGGTTCAAATTTGATGTTGATAGTATATGTTAAATGAATTAATTTTGTCAAGTGATATATCAAATATAAATTATATTAGTTAATCTGTTTTATTTTCAAATTTTTAATATCATTTTAATGGTATATAATTTATACTTAATTTGGTATATCAATTGTATAACAAATATTTTATATTTCGTATAATTAATTGATTGATATATATAATTTACAAAAAAAAAAAAAAAACATATCGATGATATTGTTGATATACCAAATATGAAGTATATTCTTTATAAAGATACTTAAAGTTTAACATTGACATTTCAATTGTATATATTAGTACTAATTCAAAATGAATTACAAATAGATCATTATTCTATCAATGATATATCATAATGAGCTGAAGATGTAATACTAAGTATTTGGTGTATCGATAATTTATCAACACTCGTTCAAATTTTTATTTATATTGTAATATAGATGTATTAATAATATATCAATAGTCATTTAAAATTCATTTCATGTACATTTGTAGTGTATCTATAGTATATCACTCATGATCTAAATTTATTTTAAGTACTATATTAGTGTATAATATATCAATACTCATTCAAAATTCAATTTCAAATATATATTATTAATGTATTAGTAGTTATAATTAGATACTTATTCAAAATTCATCTAAAGTATAAATTAGTTTATCAATATTATATCAATGCATATAAAAAAACTAAGTGCAAGTATATCATTAATGTATCGGTAGTATATCAACATTTCTTCTAAATAAAATTTTAAGTATAACAATGTGTTAGTATTATGTTAACATTAACTCATAATTTATTTTAAGTATAAAACATTGGTATATCATTATTTCTTAAAGATACATTTGTTCAAGTATATCAATTATATATCAACACATGTTCAAAATTCAATTTCAAATGTAACATTGGTATACCAATAGTTTATCAACATTCGTTCAAAATGGTTACTGGTATAACCAATTGAACCATTACAAGCTGATAATGTCATTCAATAACAGACAAATAAGAATAGAAATCAAATGAAAAATAGTAAATGAACAAGCACATCTTCATAGACAAAACATGGTTTATGAATGATAAATATGATATATCTATTGCATAGCTTATATACTTTATTTTTGGTATATTAATCAATTTATATACCAAATATAAAGTATATTAGATGACTGATGTACCAGATATAAAGTATATTAGATATACGATGTACATGCTGATACACCAATAACAATAAATTTGGATGACTGTATTAAATAAACTATTGATATACATGCTGATACATCAAAAAGGGTAAGTTTGGAATAATAAAAATGGAAATATGCTTTTATGGGTTTTTTTTTGCTATATTTGCAAATTTTGAAAAATCATTGCTAAATTTGTAAATTTAAGAATGTTATTTTTTTCTATTCTTGCGAGTACCCCTATAATATATTTACTAATTCTAAGTCAAAACCCTACTTTGATCTGTCAATTTTATATTATTTAATTTTTTCCCCTAAATTCCCACCTCTTCGCAATCTTAAATTCAAAACCCCAAATTTAAATCATTCATCAACTTAAATTCCAATTCCAAAATATTTTATCCAAATATTTAAATCAAACCACAACCGAGGATTCCAAATCTCTCAATCAAATCTACATATTAAATATTTCACCAATTAAATTTTAAGTTCTCTTATCAACTTAATCTAAATCAATTATTTTCTCAAATTTGATTTTAAAATTAAAAATTAAAAAAAAAACATAAAATTCAATAAATTTAAGATAATCATTTTAAATTCACCTAAAATTTGGGGATGTTATAGTACATATCTTGACCTGATGGGTTTTTATATATCTAGGACCTGTCTTAAAACTGTAAAAACCAAATCG
Organism: Benincasa hispida; assembly: GCF_027475165.1. Taxonomy (NCBI): domain Eukaryota; kingdom Viridiplantae; phylum Streptophyta; class Magnoliopsida; order Cucurbitales; family Cucurbitaceae; genus Benincasa; species Benincasa hispida. The sequence continues at coordinate 45,034,770 of NC_143479.1, forward strand.
GATTATTAATAAAACCGAAATTGCGGTTCGGTTCGATTTAAAAGAATATTAACCGAATTTTTCGGTTCGATTCGATTTGAATTTCACAAATTTAAACCAAACCGAACCGTTTTAAAATATATATATACTCGAAATTTAGATTTTAGGGTCTCTTCCCATATCGCAAGACGCAAATTGCAGCCCGAAATCGTTCCTCTCTCGCAAGCTGGAAGCCAGCCCCCCTTCCCAATTCTTCTCTCCGTCTCTCGCGTCTCCCTTCGGCCTTTCGTTCTTGATTCGAAACTTTCGGTAGGAACCTCAGTCTCTTCCTTGTGATTCTGTGTTTATTTTCTAAAAGATTAGAAAATATAGATTGTTCCGGATTTGATTAACTGAGTTTATTTGAATATGCAACTTTTCTGTTGGTGCTTTTCTCAATCTTAAGAAAATATAGCTTTTCTCAACTTTTCCTCACCCATCAATCCTTCCTCATTATCCCCAAAGTTTTCTCTTCCGATCGACAGAAAATTCTTCGCCCAATTCTAGGGTTTCCCATTTGCAAGAGGTATGCATTTTGTTTTGTTTTGTGATCCATAGATCGTGTTTGTTAGGGGGGCTAGCTTTTGGGTTTTGATTTAGCTTTTTATTGGGTTTGTGTCTTGCCTTCCTCAGTTGGTATCTAGGCATGTTTTGCTTAGATTGGGCCTTTGCGGGTCGTTTACATGTCTCAAGAAGATGGGTTTTTGTATACCCCTTTAATGATTAATTGAAGTGAAGTGGGTTTCTATGATCTATGTATTTCTTTTGACCTTTATCGTTAATTTGATAAGTGCGACTGTGATAGCTGTTTGTGATGTACGGATTACTATTTTCAGTTTATTTAATAGGCATGAATTCTTGGGTTATTTATAATTTAGGGATATTTTGTCCTGATTTTGGGCTTGGGGGATTGAAGAAACGTGAAGAATGGTGGTATTCTTACTGTTTTTTGTGATAATTATTTTGCAGAAGGAGTTTAAAGGGTGGAGTTCTGTCGTGAAGAGATTTCTTATAAGAAATGGCTGATCAAGGCTTGGAAGCAGCCCAACCCGTTGATCTTAAGAAGCATCCCTCAGGAATTGTGCCTACCCTCCAGTGAGTTCTCACTTTTCCAACCGCTTGTGCCTTCTGATTGTGTATGATAGCTATTTTTTGTTGACCAAATAATAGTGTTACATTAGTTTTAAATGGTGGTTAAATATCAATGTTTTCAAAGGGCAAGGCGCATCTCAAGGTGACCAGCCCTTTGATTGCCTCAAGATGAGAGGTGAAAAAAAGGTGAGGCCTGAGTGGAGCAAGGGGCCATTAATAAATGAATATAACATAGATTGTAAGAACATCCAAATGGCAAAAACATACAATACTAATTAAGTTCTAATAGTTCCTCAATTGCGAATCAGAATGTTTTTGTTTGTGCTCCATTTCCACCATCCTATTGTAAAAGAGTACAAAATAAACTTAAAACAACTTCACTGCCCACTGCCGATGCCGAAGAAGCAAAATGCAAATACGAAAATTTATTGATTAATTGAATATAATTACAAATCATAATAAATTACCGTAAGGACAACCTACTATAAATTATAATAATAAAATATAATTTTATAATTTTATTGATTAAAGTAACAGAAGTTTTATTTAAAAAACAAACTTCAAAGAATGAAGCAAAAGAAATAAATGAAAAACTTACCCACAGACTGAATAAGACAAACAAGAAGAAAAGTGGAGAAACATTACTGACTGGTAGAAAGGATATGATGACCAAGTCGAGAAACCTTACACCCAACCATTGAAGTAATTGGAGAAACCTTGAGGAAGAAAACATCGTTCGAGAAGAAGAAACGATGACTAGTCTGAAGATGAAACGAGAGGGAAGAACGAAGTGAATTAAAAAAATATTAAGGAGTAGCAGAAAAGTTAATGGCAAATCTTTGTGTAGGCCTTTTTCTCGGGCTTACTAGATTTGATTTTATGGGTATGGAGCATATTTGAAAAAATAAAAATTAAAGAAGCAGCAGTAGAATGGTTGGTTGCGTGCCTCCGTCAATGCCAAAGGCACTCAAAGGGGCATTGAGGTGTTGTCGGGGGAGCCCTGATTGAAGATGCTTGCCTAGGCACTTCAAGAGGCAACCAGACCGTAGGTTGCCTTGCCTCTCATCTTAGGTTTGCTTGGGGTTGTCTTATTAACACTGCTATATAGAGCAGATTTCAACAAGAAATTGGTATCATGGATGCTTATAGTGATGTATCCAGAAATTGGGTTACTCTGGAAATGAGAGTAGTTTTTAACTTTTCGACCTAAGATCCATATGAACATCCAATATTGGCGTGATGTGATTCTTTCAAACTCTCCAGTTTTGAAATATTTAAGAATATACACATCCAATCTCTTTCTCCCCCCTATTTCTCTCTCTCGTGTGCACACATGTAGGTAACAGTATATATTTTGGTAATATAAGATTTAAATCGAGGTTCGAAGAACCAGTTACATCCTCTAAAAAATATAATGAGTTTACAAATCTCTTGTTAATTTGAATAGTTATTCAGGAATATATAAATTTCATTTATACATTAAAATACAAGTCCAGTAATTGTTTAAAAGCCACAACCTGCCCCTTCAAGAATGCCAATAAATGGACTTTCCTGCTTAACGAATCAACATTAGAGTGTCCAACTTTATGCTTACTGACGAAATCAAACCTTTGAATGAAGGAAAGCCATCTAGCATGCATACGATTTATATAGTTTTTTGAGTTTGCACAAATTTTAGAGAATAATGGTCAGAGAAAAGTATAAATTCCTTTCATAATAAGTATTGCTCCCAAACCTTAAGTGCTCGGACAAGGGAGTAGAGCTCTTGCTCATATGTACTCTATTTTTGACGAGCCTCACCCAACTTTTTGCTAAAGAATTCATTAGGATGCATGCTCTAGAGATAGAATGGCTCCATTTCCAGCCCCAGAAGCATTGAAAAGTACTTCAAAAGGCCTAGAAAAATCTGGAAGAGCACACTGTGGATGAGCATAACTTGTTCCTGTAACCAAAGAAATTTTCCTTTATTCAAGCAAATAGTGAGTGGGCTGCTAAAGAATTCAAATGTTGGATAAATTTCCTGTAAAATGTAGCCAAGTCAAGAAAGCTTTGGACATCCTTTACTGACGTGGGTGTTGGCCAATTGCGTGTAGCTTGAGTTTTAGAAGTGTTAGACACTCCATATTCATTAATCACAAACCCAAGAAAAGAGATCTAGTTTGTCATAAAATGAACACTTTTTTTTTATTAATGACCAATTGATTCTCGGCCGACGATTTAAGCATATTGTGAAGATGAAATAGGTGGTCATCTTTAGTTTTGCTATAAACCAATATATCATGGACATATGCCACCAAAAACTTATTAATGAAAGGTTTTAGAACTTGTGACATTAGTCTCATAAAAGTGCTCGGTGCATTAAACAAGCCAAATGGCACGACAAGCCAAACAAACCATCATGTGTTTTGATGGTTGTCTTCCATTAATCTCTCCACCTTATTCTTATTTGATGGTAACCACTCTTGAGATCAACTTTGGAAAACCACTTAGCAGCTCCAATTGGATTGAATGCATCCGAAATCCTTGGAATTGAAAAATGACACTTAACAGTTATCTTGTTGATGGCCCTACTATCTGCACACAACCTCCAAGTACCATCTTTCTTAGGGGCTACTAAAGTTGGGATGACACAAGGGCTAAGGCTTGGATGATTATGGCCTTTTTCTAATAGCTGTTGGATTTGTTCCTAAAGTATCTTACAATCTCTTGGGTTCATTCTATAATGAGGCAATTTAGGCAAAATGCTATTGGGTAAAAAGTCAATTTGGTGTTGGACATCCCTAAGAAGAGGTAAATCTGTTGGTGTTTCAACAATTTGTGGGAATTCCTCTAATAGTTGGTTAACATGGTCATTAGGCATAGAAGGGTCGGGTGAGTTTGACTGCCCTTGGACAAGACGACCCCAAATCTCCTTACACTCTTTGGTAACTAAAGGCTTTCGTTTAATGATGGTAAAGATACTTTCTTGTTATTAATATAATAACATTAGAAGGTAGGACTGCTTTTATGCCCATCGAGTTAAACTCATACGTATTGTCCCATCCTTTGTGAATGGTTTGTAAGTCGTATTGCCAAGGTCTCCCTAACAAAATATGAAAAACATTCATATCAAGATTATCACAAACGACTTGATCTTTATATATTTTTCCAGTAGAACTTATCTGAGCATCTCCTCCCTTTCGAATTCATCCAATTTTGTATGGGAGGGTGTGTCACTATCAAAGCTTTTACCAATTTCAAGGAGACCACATTTCAACTGCTTCCGTTGTCGATAATGACACTGCTCACCTTTCCATTGATTGTGCAATGCATACAGAAGAGGACGTGTCTTTGTGAATGAATTTTGGTTTTAGGTGAAAGCAAGACTGTTTTGAGAATGCATAACAGTTGGTCCCCATCTTCAGCTTTAATGTAAGTAGGATCTTCTTCCAAAATAGTGTTGTCACTGGTTTCTTGGCTCCCGTCCTCCATATATACCTCTACCTTTCTTTGAGGACATTCGTTTGATGATTGACCCTGTTGGCCAATGGCCATAACGAAAACATTTGCTGAAGTTGGTAGAGTTTGCATGTTTGTTCCACCCTTCTTGGTCGCCGTTTTTTGAAAACTTGGAGTTTGATTGGGTTTGTTACATGTGTTGTTTTTGTTCCAGACATGCTGCCAACCTAAAATTGCTTATTAGTGTCAGAGTTCTTTTTAGAATAAGTAAATGATCTGTTCCACATGCTTCTCTTCTGTTTCTGATTTCTTTTTCTACTTTCTGTTCCACCTTAGCAGCCATATTGATAGCTATTGCCAAGATCATCTACAATTCTTGCTATCTGGTAGTTTTCACTTTTGATTAATCTTCTACGGGCACCCAACCTATGAAATTCCACAGTATATGGCCACACTTCAATTCTACATTTTTGATACTGTTGGTAAAGGAGTTGTTCATAGTCAGCCTGTAAGACTCTTCCTTTCATCATTCTCAACATTCATGGTCAACGCTTGATAGGTCTCTTTCCGATTAGTCTAAGATTGAGTTGTATTTGGTCCCACCATGACATAGCTCCCCAATTTTCAATTTAGAAGTTACTAGTTTGACCTTGGGCTTCGGTGTATTCATGTAATCAGAAGCTCTCTGCGCTTTTGACCCAATCAAGGTATGCTTCTTAGTCTATCTTGCCATCGAACGTAGGGAAATCGATCTTCATCTTGTAATATTGGTTGTAATCCTTGCGTTATTGAAAATTCCTCACCTCTTATCTATTATGAAATCTTCCTAGCTTTTCTTATTCACTGGAGGAATCGAAATCATGGTCGTCAAATTTAGGTTCTTGAATTCTTGGTCTATCTTGAAGAACTCGAGCTCTCTAGAAATTAGGAAATCTTCCCCTTGCATTAAATCTTGATCCATTATTTTGTACTTCTTGAATTTTTGTTTTTTGCGGTTGCTCCCTAATCCCCCCTTTTCCCTATAAAGGTTGTTGTGGAGGGGCATTGGAAATTTGTTCTAATTGCCTAGCCATATCTTCGAGGATAGTCTGAATACTATCAATGCTAGATTGCATATAATTCAATGGTCCTTCAACCGCCAGCAAGCTTACGATTGTGGATTGTGGAGAGAGCGCATCAGGTGCTTGGGTTTGGGCTCAACATCCCTTACCCGACCGGAATTTATGGTGTTTTTCCTAGTCATTAGGTCCAAGGTAGTCTTGGAGCTTTGATACCGAACTTAGTGTAAGCAAGTTGGTAGAAACATTACCTTAAAAATCTTATGAATGAAAAGGGGGACTAATTCTTTAAATACTAGCCAGCCCACTGAAATTACAAGATAATCCCTATTAAACAATACACAAAGTTACTACACGGTAAACTACAAATACAACATAATATCCAAGCTTTAAACCCAAAACAGGGTACTAAAGAACAAGGGAAAGACAAAATTCACCCAAAACCAAAAACAAAGCCTCAAACCACATCAACAACTGTAGATTCATTTTGGTAATATGAGAGTTAAGTCGGAGTTCTAAGAATGAATTACATCCACCAAAAAAATTTAAGGAGTTCACAACTCTCTTACTAATTTGAATAGTTACTCAGGAATATGTAAATTTTGTCTATACATTAAGAATTTGTCAAGATTGATGGTCTAGCATAATCTTTGTAATATTTCCAAGAATAATTCAGAGAAGATTCTCCCTTCCTGACAAAATTGTCATACATAACGGTGATATGTGATAACCTGGTAACTAAGATAAAAACATATTCTTTCTTATTATATGTACTCTCTTTTTTTTTGTCTCTTGATGAACGTACAATATATTATATTGTTTCTAGGAACATTGTGTCAACTGTGAATCTGGACTGCAAGTTGGATCTAAAAGCCATTGCTCTGCAAGCTCGCAATGCTGAATATAATCCCAAGGCAAGTGACTTTTTATAATAAGCCAATTCTAATTTCAGGTTGGAACTTTGTTGTTTCTTTTTTTGCCTTTGAATTTTTAAGATTTCAATAATTTTTTCAATGAAACAGCGTTTTGCTGCTGTTATCATGAGAATAAGGGAGCCAAAAACTACAGCATTGATATTTGCATCAGGAAAGATGGTAATTTATTTTCTACCTAATTTTTGAATGACTGAAGTTTGCCACATTGCTAACTTGATTAAGACAATATGACATTATGATCAAAGATAAAAAATTTGCAAAGTTGATTAGGGGCATAATCTTGTTCCATATCTTTGTGAACCCATGTCATGATCATATTTTATTCTATAATTTAATAATAACCTCAAAACCACATGTATTAAGACAATATGACATTATGGGAGTTGTACTAAAGAAAAAAAGACCTCAAACCAATATTTATAATTTATTTGGCCAATCTTCTTTTCATGGACCCATATGAAACAGGCACGTTGATAAAATAATTCCCCTAAGAATGCTTCGGAGCTTGATGAAATTTGTTTGAATTGCATTTAAGTTGGGTGAGAATTTGTGGCCGTAATTTGCCACTATAGTTATATGGATGCTCTTTTTTTTTTCCCTTGTAAACTGGTTGCTGCACTTGAAGATTATCTTGTTTTAGCTATTCAGATGTATGATGTGGTGTAGGTCTGTACTGGAGCTAAGAGTGAACAACAATCCAAATTAGCTGCAAGAAAGGTATTTACTTTCTTTCCATTGTTTTGTCTTAGTGTATAGAGGTTGTCAAAACCTCTCTCTACACATTGGCTGTTAGAATATCAATGATGGAATCCTGCAGCTTGAGAAGGTTTACATGATTTTATCTTAAACTGTTATCTTTTGGTTCATTAATTTTTCAAAGGTCTGACTAGTTGTGTCCTGCCTGGATTCGGTGACTTAATTTGATTTCTGAAGCTTAAGTGTTACAGATTTCATTTTATAGGCAGTCCAGACAATTAGAGATATGAGCTGAGATATGGTTAGGAATTAGGCATTGAGAATGGTTGATAGTTGAAAGTAATATGTACTTTACATCTTGTTGTAGAAAAAAATGTATGTACGCATAGTTATTTGCATAACTAAGTGTTGATGTATCATTTGAGATTAAATTGTCATAAGGGAGTCAATAAGCATGATCAGTTGATGCTTAGTTTATTGACTTTCTTATTATTCTAAAAGCTGTTGGGCATCTCATTCAACAGCACCCTTCTTTTTCATATGAAGGTCATAAAAAATATAATATGAATTCTTTATCTGATATTGTACCTTGTTTCTACTTCCCAGTACGCCCGAATTATCCAAAAACTTGGTTTTCCTGCCAAGTTCAAGGTATGTGCTTCTATCCCCCTCACGTGTAGGGCACTGCAATTGCCACCAGAAACTTATTTTAGATTTCCTTTTGTAAAAAAAAAAAAGTGGAGACGTCTTTCAGTAAGAATGAAAGAAGACAAAAGAGAAGGGAAAATAAGATAAACACACAGTTCAAATAAAAAAATTTGATTCTTAAAACTAAGATTATTTAGTGTACATTCTCATGCATTTTTAATCTGATGCAGGATTTTAAGATTCAGAATATTGTTGGCTCATGTGATGTTAAGTTCCCCATAAGGCTCGAGGGTCTTGCTTATTCACACGGAGCCTTTTCAAGTGTAAGCTTAAAATCTATATCTTGGTATCTATGTGCATTCTATGGCATTGTTTCTATTACCTCATTATTAGATTTTCGTCAGATTCTGGAAGTCCACAGTTAGTCAAGCATTTTTCTGCTAGAAATCTCTTCTGAATATTTTTCTTTTGGGGGTATGCCTTGAATGTGTATGTACTAGTCAAGCATTTTTCTGCTAGAAATCTCCATCTCTTCTGAATATTTTTCTTTTGGGGGCATGACTTTTGGGGGCATTTCTCCAATTTTTTAAAGTGATTCTGTGTTTTGGTTTTTGCATGGGGAACTAGTCCAACAATGAATCTTCATGGTCAACAAGTTTGAGATGGTACTGAAGTTTGTGTAGTTTTGAGTGATGTATGCACATTTATCGGTGATGAAATAAATCCTAAGAGTTAATAGTATTTTCAATGTTTTAAGTACTTCATTGTAATTAACAGTCACTATATATTTTATCAGTTAAACATTTATTTTGATGTGAACATTTTATATTTGTGTAACTTAACTTCATTAAAACTAAACATTTATTTTGATGTCGAACTTTTTTATATATGTGTAACTTAACTTCATTAAAACTTAACTCTTCATTTTTCTTTCCAGTACGAACCAGAGTTATTTCCTGGATTGATATATCGGATGAAACAACCAAAGATTGTGCTGCTCATTTTTGTCTCTGGAAAAATAGTTCTAACTGGGGCTAAGGTAAAAATTCGATTGCCATTTTTGTGCTTATGAGGTTAGATGTCTGAAATATTATTTGAATATTGAGGATATATTAGTTATTAGCCAAAAGTTTATTAGTCGGAGGTGGTATGTATTGGGTGACGGTGAAGGCATATGATGGTTTACCTATTTTAGCTTCGGCTTGCATTTATTCAGTAGGGAGGTCTCCAAGTTCCTTGACTCGAATATTTTACTGGTCAATATGATTCTCTGATTTCAATTTAATGCGTAATTAATATGCCATCAATTATCACAGATTCAATTAGCAGTTAATGGGTTTAGTATGATTTATGGTCAGTTTTGACCAATCTTGAGATAACCCTTAGAATAACAGGATTACAATTGCAGAATTGCATGACCTATTTGCCATGTTTTAAAAGGTGGTCATACGCGCATGGCTAAGCACTAGGTGTAGGTTAAGGCGGGGCACACAAAAGAACGTGTACATTAGGCGTGCTCCTTCTGTGAAGCCCCAAGTGTTAAGCCCTGGCCCAGAGGCTTTTTCATTAAGTAAAAAAATAATAATTATTAGGGTTTTTCATCTATATTAATTAAAAAAAAATAATATTTACTAAGTCTAAATGCAAACTTCCCTGCATTTAGGTTATTTTTCCCTCATAATATTCGACCATTTTCTTTTCCTTATGGAATACTTTGTACATTGGTAGCGAACATCACACAAAAATCTGTGCTTTTTTTGTGCTTTGTGCTTTGTACTTAAGTCCCAAAAACTATTGCGCTTTATTAGCTTTAAAAACACACAGCCTATTTGTAAAGTTAGTGTCAGAACTACAGTTATCTTTGATCTTGAATCCTTCAGGTGAGAGAGGAGACATATACAGCCTTTGAGAACATATACCCAGTGCTTACAGAGTTCAGGAAAAACCAGCAATGGTAAGATGCTTCAACTGAAACTCCCAAAGAGTTTAATATGGGTGCCAACATAAATCTTTGTGCAATTTTTTCTTCTCCTATATTGGTTGGATTTCTTATTAGCATGTGGATCTGAGTCTGAATCTTTTGCTGGAAGAAATGAATAATCTAAATTGTTCCAGATTAAAACAAGCCAGCCTATTGCTCGTTTCATCTTAACGAACATCTGTTTGCAGATATTTTGGTTTTGGATTAGCCATCTGGGAAGTCGATTTTCTTTCATCCTTGGAGAACAAACTGACTGGCACAGACACAAGGTAGCCGGAAAGAAGTGTATTTATCGAGAGATTTCTTCCAGTTTGAAGATATATAAGACTTTCGGTTTTTGGCCTTAAAATGAAGGGGTTTAGTCTAGTGAATCAGCGTCTTCACTTAAGTGTCCGTCTATGCGATAAAAAGTGGAGGGAAGCCAGTGGAACCTTTTTTTTTTTTTTTTTTTCCTTTTTTTAATTTTTTCTTTTTGATATATGTGATATTATGTAATCAAAATGGGGGATTGTGTATAGAAGATTTTTTGTTCCAATAACTGACACTAGACAATTATGCAATTTATATTAACCTTCACACAAGGTCATGTTATGGTTCTACTCCATAGATAGAATAAATTAGAAATTATTTGATATTCGAATAGTGAAAATATTGACGATCCTATTTCTATTCCAGTATATGAGGTGATCATCAAACCCCAAATTGTGAAATTTGAACCTTTTTTTTTTACTTCATTTTGAAGCTATAATATCTAGCTTCCTAAACCAGCAATTGCTGGCTGGAGAAAAAAAAAGACCATTGCAGGGTCAATCAAAGCTAAATGAATCCGGAGTTATTTGAACTTAGAGGTGTTTGATCTCTCAATTTTGCAATTTTTGCACTAGAAAAAGAAAAAAGAGTTTGTGTTGGCTTTTCTATTTTTTTATTTTTTCTCTACCACCATTTAGTGTTCTATAAAATTTTATAATAGAAGATGCTTTGATCAATTTACAAATTAAAATCCTATCATTTGGAGAGTTAAAATTACATATATATTTATGAATGTTTTATAATCTACTTGGGTTTATCAAATCATAATGTTGTGCTTTTGAAGATGCTAAAATTTATTAAGTCAGCATTATCTCATACATAGATAAGTTATTATTTTATAAATAATAACGAAAACACTAGCTATCCACATCTTTGACATTTCTTGTTCATTCATATTTAAATATGTGGGAATCGAAATTTAAAATTAGTAGAAACATGAGTAACTTAAAAAGGGACAATTCTTTGTCTATGAGAAGTGGCATTCTACTTACATCAACATCTTGTCAATTTACCAATTCGACCTTGAAAACCACTTGTGCGTTTGCAATTAAGAACGTCACTTGATGATCAATGCTCGATGCACGATACATGACACTCCATGCTCTATGCTTTACACTCTATGTTGTACGTTCTATGCTCGATACGCGATATACCATGCACAATGCTCGATGCACAATACATGATGCTTCATGCTCTTTGCTCTGTGTTATATGTTGTATGTTCTATGATCGATGTAAAGAAACGGAAAGAAAAAAAGAAATATAGGAAGAAACAGAAAATGTAGAAGAAACGAAAAAAACCGAAAGAAGAAACACATAAAAAAGACAAAAAAAAAGAAAAAACAAAGTAAAGAAATGGAAGTAGAATTGCAAAAAAAAAAAAAAAAAAAAAGAGCTAAAGAAAGAGAGAAAAAGAAGTGAGAAGAAGAAAACTTAGAAAAAAAGAAGAAGAAGAAAAACATTGCAAAATGAAGAAAAGGGAAGAAGAATGGATTTGAGGTTAAATAGGTAACTTCATACAATGATGACATAAGCATAAGACCACTTTTCATTGGTTTTAAAAAAAGCACCTGTTTTTCATTTGGACCTCTTATTTTAGGCTACTATGCCAATTTTCCAGCATTTATCTATTTTTAAAGATAAACACACATAAAAAACAAGGTTTAAAATGTTGATGTCGATGTCGATGTCTCAATTTTAAGAGAGTTAACACTCAACATTGTAGGTGCTCGGTGGCCTTGAACTTTGATTCACTTCCCTCTGATCAGGTCTAAATCTCGTCCAAGCTAACCTGCATAAGAGTTCTCGTGCTAGTATGGTGTCCAACCTACTGTACTCTGATATTTAAGTTAGTACTAAGGGTGACTAATTCAACTAAGCATAAAAAGAAGTAAGATTCTTTCCTTTGGAGATTACTTACTCTTCAATTTAGAGTGGTCGAATGGGGTTTTTTTTTATAAATTAGACATCTGACATATAACCATGGTTGCGTGTGGCGTCAAGGTTGTCAAGGACGTTTTCTAGCCTTTGAGGTTATAGGATGCCAGTCCAATCTCAACTCGTTTATTTCCTAATTGTTATATATGTTTATCGGCTCGACTGGTCGGTCCAAACTCCAAGGCACTGTCATTTTCCTTTTGGGACGCACACTCCCCGATGCCTTTTCCTGATACCTTTTGGGCTTGTACCCGTCCATGAGTTTTGTGCCTTGCCTTAGGCAACCGTCGAAATTGGTCCTCCAGTGAGTTGACTAGTGGTTTTGTTAAGGGTTAGGTCATCGACTTCTTAAGAGGTGATGCAATCATTCGGACGTGGCAAAGGTGATTAATGCTCTTCATATTGATTACGCTTTTTTTAGTGTGAACAAGTGGTCGTGTCAATCTCGCCTTGCGAGAGTGCCAATTCTTGTTCAAGTGTGTTCGTCAGATGGTAGTCCATCCAATGGTCATCATCGACAAGAGATTTCCTATAAAAAAATGACCTTTGTTCGTGGCAGTAGATTGCTTTTTTGTGTCGACTTTGTCAAATTTTTTGTTGACGTCCCTCCAAGAGATCCTGGTGGAAGTGATCCATCTCGACTTATCCAAGTCGGCTTGGAGAACATGAGGGAGCGATACCGCATCGCCCCCTATATCACTCTTCAACTATGCCTAAGCTCGGGGAGAGCATCGCACAACCTTCTTCCTTATTGGCAAGGTTAGAACCATTAAATATTTAAGGGTAACATTCACCTTAGTTCTCAATGCTTTCTTTACCTGCAAGGGTTGCTTAGGCTTAGCTTTCCCCTAATGGAGCATAGGAATTATGGGCCACTAGCCAATGAAATCAGCTTGCTTGAAGGTAAGAATTTTAAGTGAAAAATGTTATACTAGCCTTTCGAACATGTGACCTTTGGTTTAGGTAAGAGGGTGCAGTGCACAACCAGCTAGGTTGAAAATCAACTTTTGAACATAAGTCTTGAAATTTAAAATAAATACAATCGGTTGGTTTCAGGTTTATTCAGTTTGGTTAGTTCTGTTGAAACATTTGTCATTATTAAACTTTATTTGTGATATTTAGTGTGACTTTTGGATTTTGTAACTTTTAATTTTTTGTAACCAATAGTGATTTTTAAGTTATAGGAGTTATGTGAGTTATGAGCATTTGATGACATTTTTATGTTATAGGAGTTATGTGAGTGATGAGAATTTTGTAACCATTGGCATTCCTATGGTTATGTTTGTAAGCCTATATAAAGGCATGCTTAGTTGAATGGAAAACATATCTCTCATTTTTCATATTTGTTCTCCACGTTTTTTCTAACATAGTGGTATCAGAGCTAGTAGAAAATATTGAGAGAAAAATGGCCAACGGTGGAATAGGTTCACTTCAACTACCAATGCTTACCAAGCTCAACTATGACAATTGGAACATCAAGATAAAAGCGTTACTAGGAGCACAAGATGTGTAGGAAATCGTGGAGAACGGTTTCCAAGAGGCAGAAGCTGGAGCCGATCAAGCGTAGAGAGATGTGTTAAAGAAGACAAGAAAGAAGGACAAGAAGGCCCTTTATATCTTGTATCAATCGGTGGACGAAGATACGTTTGACACCATCGCCAATGCGGAGACATCAAAGGCGGCATGGGACAAGCTTCAATGGATTCATAGAGGAGCCGATCGTGTGAAAAAGGTATGGTTGCAAACCTTACGTGGTGAGTTTGAATCTTTACAAATGAAGGAGACAGAGGTGATAGCGGAATATCACACAAAAGTAATGGCTGTCGTCAACCAATTGAGACGGAATGGTAAAGAAATCATCGATGTTCGTGTCATGGAGAAGGTTCTACGAAGCCTAAATATAAAGTTTGAGATTATCGCCATGACGATCGAGGAGACATAGGATCTCGAGAACATGACAATTGAACAATTATAGGCTCGTTACAAGCCTATGAGGAGAAAAAGAAAAGGAGGATGGAGCAAACAAAGACCGTTGAACAACTTCTCCAACTCAAAATCAAGGAGGAGAATAGTCGTGGACGTGGAAGAGGTCGTGGTGGTCGAGACCATGTTGGAAGAGGTGAAGCCAACACTGATGTTTCTCAAAACTCATCTGAATCCTCAAGAGGAAGAGGAGGTCGAGGTTGTGGAAGACGTGGTGGAAGGTCTGGGAGAGATAAATCTTAGGTAAAATGTTATAATTATAACAAATATGGACATTATGCGAATGGGTGTTACTCATCTTAAACAGAGTCGATTGATCGAAAGCATCAGGACTGATCAACTGCTAGCACATCAAAAGCCCATCAAGGGCAATCCAATTATGCAGAGGAGAATGAAACCTTATTTATGGTTTCAAAGGGAGAAGAAGAGAGTCAAGATAGTATGTGGTATCTTGACACAGGAGCCTTGAATCACATGTGTGGAAAATGCGAGATGTTTGTGGATTTGAATGAGATGGAGAAAGGTAATATTGTCTTTGGAGACAATTCTTTGGCCGCCATCAAAGGAATAGGTAAAATTCTCATTCGGTTAAAAAATGGAGAAAATCAATATATTACAAATGTTTATTACATTCCCAATGTAAAAAATAATATATTGAGTGTGAAACAATTGTTAGAGAAAAAATAAGATATTGAGTGTGGGACAATTGTTAGAGAAAGGTTTTGAAGTTCAAATGAAAAACAATTGTTTGTATTTGAGGGATAATCATAGAGACTTATTGCTAAAGTCTCCATGACCAAAAACCGAATGTTTCCTTTGAATATATGTAATGATGTTCCAAAATGCTTGAAGACGTGTTATGAAGATCTCTCTTGGCTACGGCATCTACAGTTCGAACACTTCAATTTTGGAAGTATAGAAGATTTGTTGAAGAAGAAGATGGTGCGAGGTTTACCACACATTCACAAGCCAAACCAAGTGTGTGAAGGGTGTTTGCTTGGCAAACATCATCGAAGTAGTCCGAAGGAGTCTATGACAAGAACAAAGAAGCCTTTAGAACTCATCCATGCCGATGTGTGTGGAATGATCAAATCAGAGTCTCATGGTAAAAGTAAATATTTCCTTCTCTTTATTGATGATTTTTCTAGAAAAACATGGGTGTACTTTTTGAAGGAAAAATCAGAAGTATTTGAAATCTTCAAAAGATTTAAGACACGTGTGGAGAATGAAAGCAACCTTACAATCAAGGCCATGAGAACTGATCGAGGTGGTGAATTCACATCAAATGAGTTCAAACAATTTTGTGATGAAAAAGGCATCTGACGTCCGTTAACAGTCCCAAGGACACCGCAACAAAATGGCGTGGTGGAGAGGAAGAATCGGACAATCTTGAACATGGCAAGAAGCATGCTAAATACAAAGAAGATGCCGAGGGAATTTTGGGCGGAGGCCGTAGCTTGTGCAGTTTATTTGACAAATCGAGCACCAACCAAAAGTGTGCTTGACAAGACGCCTCAAGAAGCATGGAACGGAAGAAATCCTGGGATTGGTCACTTCAAGGTGTTTGAGAGTATTGTATATGCTCATGTGTCAAAAGAAAAAAGGACCAAGCTCGATGATCGAAGCTAGAAACTCATCTTCATTGGCTATGATGCAAGTTCAAAGGGTTATCGTCTTTACAATCCTTTGAAAGAGAAGGTAATTATTAGTTATGATGTTGTTTTTGATGAGAAAGCCTCTTGGGATTGGAATATACAAGATGAGGAGAATGATTTCCTTCCATATTTTGAAGAAGACGATGAAAATGAGCCGACCAGGGATGAAGTGGGTGAAGGTTTGCCCATTCCAGTGCCACCTCATTTGACCGATCGATCATCTTCTGAAGGTTCATCCAGCGATTCAGAGAACGAAATTGGCCCAAGAGGAACTCGAAGTCTACGGAAACTTAATGAGGTAAATGAAAATCAAAATGACATAATTCTCTATTGTCTTTTTGGTGATAGTGAGCCTATTAGTTTCCAAGAAGCCATTGCAAGCAAGAAATGGAAGGATGCAATGGATGAAGAAATTCGAGCGATAGAGAAAAATGACACATGGGAGTTGACCAAGCTTCCAAAAGGGCACAAACTGATTGGAGTGAAGTGGGTATACAAGACAAAGAGAAAAGTCAATGGTGATGTTGAGAGGCACAAGGCGAGACTAGTGGTGAAAGGGTATAGCCAACGACATGGCATCGACTATGATGAGGTATTTGCCCCTATTGTTCACCTTGAAACTATTCGTTTGATTATTGCTTTGGCAGCCCATAATCATTGGAAGATACATCAAATGGATGTCAAATCAGCATTCTTGAACGGAATTCTTGTGGAAGAGGTCTATGTGGAACAACCATTGGGTTATGAAGTCAAGGTTGAAGAAAATAAAGTGCTTCGATTGAAGAAGGCACTTTATGGTTTAAAGCAAGCACCAAGAGCATAAAATTCGAAGATTGACAAGTACTTTCAAGAGAAGAAGTATATGAAGTGTCCTTATGAGCATGCCTTCTACATCAAAATGCAAGGTGAAAGCATACTAATCATTTGTTTATATGTTGATGATTTAGTATTTACTGGAAAAAATCCTAGCATGTTTGATGAGTTCAAAAGAGAGATGGTAAAGGAGTTTGAAATGACGAACATTGGTCTCATGAGTTACTATTTTGGGATCGAGGTCAAACAAGGTGAAGATGGGATTTTTATATCCCAAGAGGGCTATGCTAAAGAAGTGCTCAAGAAGTTAAATATGAATGATGCTAATCCATTTGGAACACCGATGGAATGTGGAGTCAAAATCACTAAGCAAGATGAAGAAGATAAGGTAAATTCTATATATTTCAAAAGCTTGGTTGAAAGTTTGAGATACTTGACATGTACAAGACCAAATATTCTTTATTCGGTTGGAATTATTAGTCGATTTATGGAGGAACCAATAGCAACACATTGCAAAATGACAAAAAGGATACTTCGCTACATCAAAGGGACGATTGGGTTTGGTCTTTCATATGTCTCTTCTAGCAATTTTGATATTGTTGGTTATTGTGATAATGATTGGAGTAGTGATTTGGATGATTGAAAGAGCACTATGGGGTTTGTGTTTTTTATTGGTGAAACGGCGTTCACATGGATGTCAAAAAAGCAACCCATAGTCACATTATCAACATGCGAGGCAGAGTACATCGCAACAACTTCATGTGTATGTTATGCAATTTGGCTAAGAAACTTAGTGAAGGAGTTGAAGTTTCAAATGGAAGGTCCAATGGAGATTTTTGTTGACAACAAATTGGCCATTGCCTTAGCAAAAAATCCGGTATTTCATGGGAGGGATAAGCACATTGATACCTGATTTCACTACATTCGGGATTGCATTACGAAGAAAGAAGAGGAACTCAAATAAGTCATAAGACCAAGCGGCAGAAATTTTCATAAAGCCCCTCAAGTTGGAGACTTTTATCAAAATGAGGAGTTTACTTGGTGTAACAAATCAAGTTTAAGGGGGGTGTTGAAAAGTTTGTCATTATTAAACTTTATTTGTGGCATTTAGTGTGACTTTTGGATTTTGTAACTTTTAGTTTCTTGTAACCAATAGTGATTTTTAAGTTATAGGAGTTATGTGAGTTATGAGCATTTGATGACATTTTTAAGTTATAGGAATTATGTGAGTGATGAGATTTTTTTAACCATTGGCATTCCTATGGTTATGTTTGTAAGCCTATATAAAGGCATACTTAGTTGAGTGGAAAACATATCTCTCATTTTTCATATTTGTCCTCCACGTTTTTTCTAACACATTCAAGACCCAAAACTGATTGAATTTCATATATTTTTTTGCCTTGCATCCCCAGCTTTCACACAGATAGGCAACAGATGGAATTCCCAAAAAAATAGACAAGACAACTTTAATATTTGATAAATCATCTAACAAAACAATTCATGTAAAGCAGAAAATACTTTAGTGAAATCAAACATTTATCTTACAAATACACCCATAATTAAACTTGTAAAACCCTATATATAGGGGATCTAAGTTAGAAATTGAGGTAGAATGTTCTTATCTGTTTCTGTAAGCCCTTGAAAATCCTTCAAGAATCTAAGAATAAAGCCCCTTTCGTGGATGTAGGCCTTGTTGCTAAACCACGTAAAATCTCTTGTGTTCCTCTTCTTTTTTTCCATCTTTGCATGCTCAGTTTACATCTACAAATCATCTTCTTCTTTTGACCGTTTGAACTGCTTCTTATCTTCTTTTCTTTCACGACTGCAAAACAGAGAGAAAACTCGAGTGAATTTTTTTCCCCTCTTCTTTTTGGGTTGAAATGAGGTATGCAAGTGATGAATAGTTGTGATTAGATTAGACCTTCAATGTGTGTAGAAGGATCATCAACAACGTGACCATTTCTCCAACCATTTGTTCAACCTTAGGTCTTTCTTTTAGTTTGGGCCTCGGTGATTGTGGAAAAAGCCTAACAAAGTGGTATCAGAGCCTACAAGAACAAAGAAATATTTTCAAGAACTTTAAAAAAAGACAATCTTGGAGCCTTTTGAAGCAAAAAAGAAGGCAAGAAAATGGCAGTTGTAAGTATGACATAGAAAAATTTGATAAGAAAGGAGATTTCAGCTTTTGAAAGGCCAAAATCAGAGCCGTACTGGGGCAATAGAAAGCTCATAAAACCCTAAAAGATCCCTCTAAACTCCCTACTACTGTGGCAGAAGATGACGGAGAAAATATGGAGTTGATTGTACATGGAACACTTGTTTTGAATCTCTTAGACAGTGTATTTCGACAAGTGGTTAGTTAAGACACTACTTTTAAGATGTGGACAAAGTTAAATGAACTCTATGAATCTAAGGATCCCCCTAATAAATTGTTCTTAAGGGAGAGATTCTTTACATTCAAGATGAATTCATCTAAGACTTTGATCGAGAACCTTGATGGGTTTAAGAAGATTACAACATAATTTAGAACTCAAGGTGACACTATTTGGGTAGATAATGAAGCCTTTGTGCTACTTAATTCACTTCCTGAGACATAAAGATATGAAGACAACCCTAAAGTATGGTAGAGATTCAGTCACCATAGATATCATCATTCTAGCACTTAAAATCAAAGAAATGGAGCTGATGTCTAACAAGGAGGAAAAAACTATAAGCTCAAAGGTCCCAAACTGGATTAGGCTTTTTCTTTGATCATAAAATGCAGTCGGCATACTGGATTAGGCTTTTTCTTTGATCATAAAATGCAGTCGGCATTGAAACACTTGAATTCGTCGCTACTGCAGCATAATTTCTTTGAGCTACTTCTGTTGGCTTTTTGGCCTTTAATCTCAAATTAATTAATTAATTAATGTTTTGATGATAACAAACTTAATTTTTTTTACTAATAATTTTATTATTTTGAATAGTCCATAGCATAGAGCTCTGAATAATGATTTCGACGCCTCTTGAATTACCCAAATCGGAGTTCGGAGGAAAAAGATATAGCAAAAAGAAGCGTAACGAAAAATACCTGAGATGGTGATGTGGTGAATTAATCAGCAAATTGGACCAATTAGAGAGTGCCACCTTGAACTATAGGGCGAGTGACACATTAGGCTTAAAATTGCAATGGGTGGATTTTAGTTTTATTAAAAGAAAAGAAAATTAAAAGAAATTGATTTTTATAATTTAAAATTTAAAAAAAATTGACCAACGATCAATTTATTTTTTTAGAAAAGTTTCTTTGATATTAAAAAAAAATTATATAAGAAGAATTATATATATATATATATATCCTTTACTCTCTTTCTTACTTTTTCACTTTTAATCTTGACCTTCCATTTCATTTTTTGATCAATCCAATGGTCCAAATTAAATTCTGATTTTTGCCCCAACTCTCTTTTTATACTTCATCTTCCCCAAAATTATTTCAAATTTTCACATTTTATAATCCTCAAAATTATCAAAAAAAGTAAAAAACTTACCATTGTTACTCTCTCTATAAGCTTCCAATTTTCTTTCTTTTTATCTTATTCTTGAGAGAAATTTCTATTCTATTGTGAGGATTAAAGTGTGTGAGCTTAAATTTGTATACCCATTTTTTTAGAGATTTTTATCGTGTTATTTAAAGCTTAAAAAAAAAAAAATATAACGGTTGGATCCTAACCCATGGAAAGGATCGAGTTTACTCTTGAACTTGTAAAAGAAGCATGGTAGCAGTTCGAGTCTCGTTTGTGGAAAGAGTCAAATAAGATTTTTTAATCGAAGTCCCAAGAGGTGCTTGGGTAAGTGGATGTAGGTTGTGTTTGACCGAACCACTATAAAAATCATGGTGTTTTCTTCTCTAACTCTTTCCTAGTTATTTTTGCACTTAATTTTAATTGTTTGCTCTTGTTGGTTGATATTGATTGAATATATTATCACATACTTTTTTTTTTTATCAATATTATTATTTATTATTAATTAGGATTTTGTTAATTTAATTTAAAAATTATCTAATTAGTTTAAATTAAGCATATTTAGGAAAATTTTAATTAAACCCTATTCATCCCCCTCTAGGGTTGCCATACCAGTCCAGAAACTTCATCAAGATCCAGCTCAATCTTCTTTTCATAAGCCAACTTCAGAATTAGCTCCTTCAGCATGAAGCATTTTTCGATGGGTGGCTAATGACCCAGTGGTACTTGCAGTAATTTGGATAGTCTACTTTTCTTGCTTGTTCCGGTCATTTGCATTTTGGCAGCTGTATAAATTGCTTCTCTATCAGTTGTTTTAACATGTTTGCAACATCAGAGTAGGAAATAGATAAGCCTTCTTCTATCTTAGAGTTGCGTAATGCTTCTCGCCCCCATCGTGCTTTCTTTCAAATTTTATATTATTTTTTTTAGAAGAAAATTTTAGTGGGGTTGCGTGAACGACCCTTGATTCTTTTAGGGCACTATTTACGATCTTTTCAGTGCCCTAGTTTCATTCTTATCTTTCCTCACCTTAGGAACCATTAAGTCCTTAATTCCCTTATTGGCGATGCTCAATTCCATATCATGTACGAGGCTTTATGCCTTACAAAATGTAGAGAAGTCTTTAGGACATGCCTTGGGTGCACATCTCCACTACAATTAATTCAGTGAGTCTATCTTTATAATCCAGACTCAGAGCTCCATCGATTGGTATAGTCAATGATCGGCTTTCCCTTCTGCTGTTTGGTGTTTGTCAGCTGCATCATGCTAACAGTGCACCTTGTGTTGAAGAAGTAGTTCAGGAACTCTCTTTCACTTCTGGCTCTAGATGTGTGTACCAATTAAAAGCATTTTCTTTCAAGGTTCGGACAAACTACTTGACTAGTTGATCTCCTTTGGTTCTTCTTTTTGCAGGTTCCGATGAAGTGAGCAACATGTTGTTTTGGATTACCCTTTCCATCAAACTGTTAGAACTTTGGAGGTTGGCACCCAACTGACATTCTTAGGTTTTCGATTCTATTGGTGTATGGCTTGGAGTACATAAAAGAAGTTTATGACGGTTCTCCATATTGATCCCATATGAAGTTTGTAATCATATCCTACAGCTATTGAACTGATAGGGAAGCGATAGAGGTAGATTGTTGCAGTTGGTTTTCTTGCAACACAGTTTTTCCTTTGCCATTGGCTTTGGCAGCTGAAGTTCGACTCGTCTCAACAGTTTCTCAAGCCTATATTTAATCTCTTAAGATGACGATTTAATGATCTCGCTCCTCAACAACTTTCATAAAAAGATTTATCTTTCTCTCTATCTGTGCCATGGCCGACTCAGCCGCTACATCAGCCATCATGAAAGACACTACATCAAAGTGTGATTCCACCATGAAAGACACTACATCAAAGTGTGCTTCTTTCTTTGATCGATAAGAAGTAGGAGCAGAGTTGTCGAATAAGGTATTTTCTCTGATGACGATCCCGTCTTTAGAAAATTCCACAGCTATTCCCAGATTTTCTCCGCGATGACAGAATGTTGTCCTTGCTCATAGAGGATCCCTTTTGAGTTACTCTGGGTGACAGGTCCTATATAAGAGTCACTCGTAGTAGTTGCTTTAGATGTAGCTTTATTTAGTACCATTTTTTGAGTTGTTGATTTGAATAACAAGAGAGAGATGAAAGGTAAAGAGGTCCCACCAGACGTGCCAATTTGTTTGCACGTGGTTCTTGGAGAAATTTGTTTTGTTGAGTTGAACTTCTGTGATGTTGATTTGATGCGGGTGTGGTTCATTCTCTAGTACTTGATCCTCTAATTTTCGCATAATTGAATGCATACACTTGACGTGAGGAATTGAAACGCGTGACATTCTTGAAGTTGAAGTCTTGGAAGAATCTTTGTATCCTTAAGACTTGAGTTTCAAAGAGTGTGGAGCTTTAGGAGTTTGGAAGTCTTCTGATTGTTAAGAAAATTCTCTTTGGTCTCTTTGGAGTGCAAAATTTTTTGTCTCTCAAATAAAGGAAGACTCTCCAACTTATAGAGTCTTTAGGTGGCCGTTATGGGCTTGGGCTTGGTTGGTGCATGGACCTGGTCTTTGGGTCCAATTAATTGGATTTGGTTCTTATTTGATATTTAGATCAAACTAAGCCTATTTTTGGGTACAATTGGACCTTAGCCCAAATAATAATATCAAATTAGACCAAACTATTTTATTCAATCTAACGGTCATGATGAAAACACCTGGCATCATCGAGATTTGCGGATTTATGTGTTCAAATTCAATTTGAGACACATATCAACTTTTAATTTGATCAAAATTTAATGATTTGCTAATTTCATCATTAATTTGAGAAATAATGTGAAGAAATCTTGGACCAATCACAAATTGCCACGTCATTTACTAAATTAATGACGAAATTCCAAATCATCAAAGTTGGGACCAATTAGGAGTTGATATATGTCCCAAATTGAAATTAAAGATAAATTTCGATGACGACACGTGTTTTTATCACATGCGTTGGATTGACTAGAATTAATTTCGTCCAATTTGATATTATAATTTGGGACTATAGTCCAGTGAAACCCAAATGTCAAAGTAGACCCAAGTCCAGCTAATTGGGCCTAAGGGCTAGGCCCATGGACCAAGCCTAAGTCTACAAGACCCACCAGAGAACTTTATAAATAGATGAGTCCTCTTTATTTGTGGGGGTTGGCAATTCTACAATTTAGAGAGCCTAGAGAGAATTCTCTATGATAAGAAGACTCCCCGACTCTTGAAGCTGCACATCTCTTGAAGACACAAGTCTCCTGAAGATTTAAAGTTTCTTCCAAAGCTTTGACTTCAAGAACATCACACGCTACGCTTCTATAAGTCAAACGTACGCATTCAACTAAGAGAGAATCAGAGGATCAAATATTAGAGATCGAACCACATCACATCAAATCAACGTCAACATCAACATCAACACAAGTTCAACTCCACGAAATATGTTTCTCCGAAAACCTCGTGCAAATAGTGACAACTTGTGATTAGGCCAAAATTTATCATTCAATACATAAAAATGAATGTTATTGTGGAAGGATTAGTGGTGGTGTCTTAGCGAGCTAGGGCTCTATTACGCAAGTCTTTGATTTGTGAGTTATTGATTCATATGAATCTAGTGAGCCGCATTTAGATGTTCATCCTCTCTTGATGAATATCTTGACATCTATCTTCCTCTTTTCTTTCCATCGAATTTCTTTTCATGAGGGAATGGAATAGATCAGCTCATGAATTGGCCAGACGTGGGCTTCATGCTGCTTCTGTTGTTTAGTTTGGTAATTTCTCAGATTTGTTAATTTTCTGGTTGTCATACGGATGTTTTTATACTTTGCCTGTTACGGGCAGCTTACCTTCTTAAGTATTGTTACTAGCTTTGGTAATAAAAAAAATTTAATGGACTTGCCGAACTTTAGTACTTCCAATCCAATGTGTAACAATTTAATGGACGCACTGAACTTTAGTACTATATTACTTTTCCTTTTTCTTTTTTTCCTTTTTTAGTTTTATAATATGGATGAGGGAATCGAGTCTTTGACCTCGAGATTGATAGTTCAATTTTTATGCCAATTAACATATCTTCATTTTGACATATATTACAAATTAGTTCATACAATATGTAATAGTAATATTAGTCTTAGAAAAAAGACAAACTTGTTCTTAAAAAGTAGGTTAATTTTCTATATGCGCAAAAACTTATTTTGGGTTACATAGAAACTAAATTATTTTATGTTAAAGAGTAATTATTTTAAATAGTAAACTGCCAAAAATACTTTTAAGTATAGCAAAATGTAATTGTTTATCAGTGATAGACATTTATTAGTAGGTGATGGGGTCTATCACTAAAAGATAGTGGCATTTTGCTATATTTTAAATAAATTAGTTCATTTTTCTTTATTTGAAAATAACCCTATATTAAAGTTTAATAACTAAATTATTATAAAATAAATCACTGACCAATGGTCGGGATTAATTCAATTAAGAAAGTTTTGGCCAGATCTAATAATCATTTAGATTTTTTTAATCTTTTTAAAATTAAGCTTATAAATATAATTTTCACCGACAAGTATCCATATTTTATCTAATTTCAACTAATGTTTTAAAAGACCAAGTCAAAATATAAAAATTAAAAAAAAAGGTCCAATTTGACAACCATTTGAGCTCCATGTGGTAAAAAATTTGTTTCTATTTTATGTTTTTTTGAAATTTATGGTTGTTTCCTCATAAATTTTAAATTATTATTTTCAATTTTTTTTTTAAAAAAATACTTGAAGTCCTAATCAATTTTGAAAGACAAAAACAAGTTCTTGAAACTATTTTTGTAAGTCTTTAAATTTTTGCTTAATTTTTTTAGAACAATAGCAGAAAGTGGATAATATAACATAGCAACATGTGAGTAGAAGTAGTGTTTATTATCTTAATTTTAAAAAATCAAATAATATCTATTCACATGAGGTTTCTGGAGAAACTTGTTCATGGAGTTGAACTTGAGTTGATGTTGATGTTGATTTGATGCGATGTAATTCGATCTCTATTATTTGATCCTCTGATTCTCTCTTGGTTGAGTGGATGCGCTTGACTAAAAGAAGAAAGCCACCAAACATTCTTGAAAGGGTTTTTGTATCTTCAAGGGTCTTCTTTCTTCTTCAGAGTCTTCTGTTTGTTGATGAATTCTCTCTTGCTTTCTAAATGTAGAATTGTTGATGCCCTACAAATGAAGAGAGCTTAGTTCTCAAGTGGGCTTCATGGGTTTGGGCTTGGTTGACTTATGGGCCTGGCTCTTGAGCCCAATTAGTTGGATTTGGGCTTGGTTGATCCATGAGTATGACTCTTAGGCTCAATTAGTTTAGTTTGATCCATGAGTATGACTCTTGGGCTTCATTGATTAGGCTCTTAGGTCAAATTCAACATATTTTTAGGTTTAGAGACTTTAACCCAAATAATAATAATAATATGAAATTAGACCAAGTTAATTTTATCCAATTCAACGGTCATGATGAAACCATGTGGCATCATCAAAATTTGTCTTCAACTTTAATTTGAGGTACATGTCAACCCCTAATTGTCCCAAATTTAATATTTTGGAATTTCATCATTAATTTAGTAAACGACGTGGCACTTTGTGGTTGGTCCAAAATTTCTCCTTCAACAAATGCCCCTCTTCGAGATTTATGCACGAATGTGGGTAGATGAGTCTCGAAAAAGATAAAGTTGGAATCGAGATACAAGTAATTTATTCTTGACCTTAATATGTTCAAATAATCAAACTATAAATTTAGTACATAAGTTTGATTAAAATTTGCGATTAATTTTGGGACCGGGTCAAACTTTAAGAAAAGCTTCAAGTTTTTATCCCCAATTTATTTTGATTTGGAGACAAAAACTTAAAAATTTAAATTTAGAAATTTGGAATATGACCAAAGTTTAATTTAAGAAAAATTTCAAGCTCTATCCCCAATTTCATTTGATTTGGAGATAAAACCATAAAAAAAATTGAATTTAAAAATAAAATTTGGAGTATTGCCAAATTTTTAATTTAAGAAAAATTTCAAGTTTTATCCATAATTTAATTTGATTTGGAGATAAAAACTTAAGAATTTGCATTTCAAAAATGAAATTTGGAATATGACCAAATTTTTAATTTAAGAAATATTCAAAATTTATCCCCAATTTAATTAATTTAATTTGATTTTGAATAAAATTTGGATTATGTCCAAATCTTTGAAGATAAATATGAGGACAAAATCTAATAAAATTAAATTAAATAGGGAATTTGTTTAATTTATTTTTAATTTTTTTTGGAAATCAGGATAGAATCAAATTAGAAAATCTAATAAAAATCTAATATTTTAAATCAAATCTCTTTTTAATTTGGATTTTCTAATTTGTTACGGAAGCTAGAAAGCTCTATAAATAGATCCCTAAACCCCTCCATGATCCTCATCTCTTTTCTCTCATTTTCCTTTTCTTCTTCCAACATTTTCTTTCTTCTTCTCTCTCTCTTTTTTTTATCCTTTCTTTCTTTCTTTCTCCTTTTTTTTCACTGTTTTTTCTTTTTCTTTTATTTCCTTTTTATTTTTTTTCTTTTCTCTACCTTTCATTTGATGTGATTTACTTTAACAATCTCTTTAAAATTTTCTATCACCCTCCTTTTTTTAATTTTTAAAAATAAATAAATAAATATATATATTAATTTGCTAACTTGCCCCTATTTTTTTTTGGGAGTTATGAACAAAATGCTAGGTGGTCTGAGGGGTCAATTTCAACATTTTTTCTACAAGCCCGATCTCAATCCGTGAGCTGAAGACTCTGCCCTAAGTCCTTAAGGAATTTGGCACTTTGTTGGCTTCGATCTTAGTACACGACATGAGGGTTTCGTCGGTCTCAGCCTTAGTGTTTGGCTAGAGCATTCCATCAATTTCCAACTCACTGCTCTAACGGCTCTGATCTTCACCCCTTATTGGCTTCGATCTTAGTACGTTGCTTGAGGGTTCTGTTGGTTACAGCCTCAGTCTTCGACTTGAGAATTCCGTCGGCTTTCAACTCAATGCTCTAACGACTCTGATCTCCGCCCATAGGCTTCGATCTTAGTACGCAGCCTGAGGATTCCGTCGGTCCCAGCCTCAAACTTTGACTTGAGCATTCCGTCGGTTTCCAACTCAGTGCTCTAACAGCTCTGATCTTCACCCCTTATTGGATTCGATGTTAGTATATGGCCTGAGGGTTCTGTCGGTTTCATCCTCAGTCTTTGACTAGAGCATTTCGTCGGTTTCCAACTCAGTCATCTAACGACTCTGATCTTTGCCCCTTAGTACGCGGTCTGAGGGTTCCATCTGTCCTAGCCTTATTCTTCGACTTGAGCATTCCATCGATTTTCAACTCAGTTCTCTAACAGCTCTGATCTCTGCCCCTTATTGGCTTCGATCTTAGTATGCGGTATGAGGATTCTGTCGTCCACCCTCGGTATTTGACTTGAGCATTCCATCGGTTTCCAACTCAATGCTCTAACGGCTCTGATCTCTGCCTCTTATTGGCTTCGATCTTAGTACGTGGCCTGAGGGTTCCGTCGGTTCTAGCCTCAATCTTTGACTTGAGTATTCCGTCAGTTTCCAACTCAGTGCTTTAACGGCTCTGATCTCTGCCCCTTATTGGCTTCGATCTTAGTATGCGGCCTGAGGGTTCCTTCGGTCCTAGCTGTAGTCTTCGACTTAAGCATTCCGTTGGTTTCCAACTCAGTGCTCTAACGACTTTGATCTCCGCCCCTTATTGGCTTCGATCTTAGTATGCGACCTGAGGATTTCGTCGGTCCTAGCCTCATTCTTTGACTTGAGCATTCCATTGGTTTCTAACTCAGTGCTCTAACGGTTCTAATCTCCGACCCTTATTAGCTTTGATCTTAGTATGCGACCTAAGTTCCATCGGTTCCAGCCTCAGTCTTTGACTTGAGCATTTCGTCGGTTTCCAACAAAGTGCTCTAACGACTCTAATCTGCACCCCTTATTGGCTTCGATCTTAGCACGCGGCCTGAGGGTTCTGTCGGTTCCAGCCTCAATCTTTGACTTGAGCATTCTGTCGGTTTCAAACTCAGTGCTCTAACGACTTTGATCTCCACCCCTTATTGGCTTTTATCTTAGTACGCGGCCTGAGGGTTCCGTCGGTTTCCAACCTCTATCTTTGACTTGGGAATTCCGTCGGTTTCCAACTCAAGGCTGTAATGGCTCTGATCTCTGCCTCTTATTGGCTTTGATCTTAGTACATGGCCTGAGGGTTCTGTTGGTTCCAGCGTCATTCTTTGACTTGAGCATTTCGTCGATTTCCAACTAAGTGCTCTAACGGCTCTGATCTCTGCCCCTTATTGGCTTCGATCTTATTACGCGACTTAAGGGTTCAGTCGATTCCAGCCTTAGTCTTTGACTTGAGCATTCTGTCAGTTTTCGACTCAGTGCTCTAACGCCTCTGATCTCTGCCCACTATTGGCTTCAATCTTAGTACGCGGCCGGAGGATTCTGTCGGTCCCAGCCTCAGTCTTTGACTTAAGTATTTCGTCGGTTTTCAACTCAATGCTCTAACGGCTCTGGTCTCCACCCTTTATTGACTTCGATCTTAGTACACAACATGATCTTGCACATAAGGCAAAGCTTGGCAGACCGAATACAGAACCTGGTAGATTTGACTTGATCGCGCAGATGAAGCAAAGAAATGGAGACCGGATATGACTATGCAGTTGGGGCAGAGGCAAGAGGGTCGGACTTGATCTCACATATGAGGCGGTGCTAGACAAACCAAACTTGATCTCGCATATGAGGTAAAGCCAAGTGGACCAGACTTGATCTCACATATGAGGCGAAGCCAGGTGGACAAAACTTGATTTCGCATATGAACCGAAGCCATACCAACATTTTTGAAGAGAGAGCGAAGCTGCACCAATATTTTAGGGAGGGATTGAAGCTGCACCAACATGTTGGAGAAGCGTTACCTAGCCTTTTTTTTTTTTTGGGGGGGGGGGGGGGGGGGGGTGGGGTGGGGGGGGGGGGGGGGAGGGGGGGGGGGGGGGGGGGAGAGGAGAAAGCAAAGTTGTACCAACAATTTGGAGAAGGAAGGAAGCTGCACCAATATTTTGAAACGGGAGTGAAGCATCCAAACCTGACTTTGAAAAAGAAGTGGTGAAGCCTCCGAACTTGAAGATGGAAGAGCATTGACGAAGCCTCTAAACTTGAAGATGGAGAAGCATCAACGGAGCTTTTGAACTTGAGCTTGAAGTATCGGTGAACCCTCCACAATTGAGTTTGACGGAACATCGGCGAATCTTCGACATATGAGCTTAAAGTATTGGTGAATCCTCTGCACCATCGGTAAATCCTCTGCATTTGAGTTTGACGAAGCATTGGTGAATCTTCCGCATTAACTTGATTTTGTGACTTTATGCATGAAGATGACAACGCAAAGCCTCCAAATTTGAGCATGAAGATGCAACATCGATGAAGCCTCTAAACTTGAAAATGGAGAAGCACTGACGAAGCTTTTGAACTTGGAGATGGAGAAGCATCGACGAAGCCTCTGAACTTGAAGACGGGGGAGTATCGACGAAGCCTTTAAACTTGAAGATAAAGGAGCATCGATGAAGCCTCTTGAAGATGGAAAAGAATCAACAAACCCTCTAAACTTGAAGACGGAGGAGCATTAACGAAACCTTTGAACTTGAAGATGGAGAGGCATCAATGCAACCTTCGAATTTAATGTTGTAAAAACAATAGTGCAACCCTCGAACTTAGAGACGGAGAAGCAGCAATGCAACCATAAAATTCATAGATGGAGAAACAGCGGTGCAACCATCAAAGTAGCGGTCTGATCCTCGAACTTGGAGATGAAGAAGCAGCAACACCAACATTTTTATAGAGGAGGTGGAACTGCAACAACTTTTGGAGAAGAAGCGAAGCTACAGGGAATAATATATATTTTTCAGGGGAAGCAAAGAAGTCACACCAAACTTGAACTTCGAAGAGGAATCAACGAAACTTCCAAACTTGACTTCAACGAGGAAGTGGTGAATCCTCCAAACTTGACTTCGAAGAGGAAGCAAAGTGCCATATCAAATGTGTGCTTTTAATTTACTGTGTTAGCTCATTACGAGGGATAAACATTTTCAATTTGTTGTGTTGTCCCTTAGGGATGAACATCATCAATCTGGAGTGTCATTCTTTAATGTGGATGATCAAAATCAATCTTGTAGTGTCATACTTAGGTGGTTGTGGTATTCTTTCTGATGGACTGAATTTAAATTTCTTTAAGTTGCCCACATACCCTTGAAGAAAGGGATCAAGTTATGACATAGTTCAAATTTTTTTTGTTTGTTTGGACTGAACTTAAAATTTCTTTCAAGCTGCCTACGTACCCTTTACAATGAATATGGATCAAGTCATAATGTAGATCAGTGATTTTTTTTTGCCGTTTACCTTTTAAGCTCATGCGGGCCAGGAGCAACAAGCAGTTTAGGCTCTTGCGATAAAGAACCTTTTTTTTTTTTTTTAAACATTCGTTACGCATAAAACTTCTTGAGAAACTTGTCGTTGATTAGATCAACTCTCAATCCGTTTTGATCAACAATCTTGTATGCTCCATTTGTATAGACTTCTTTGATGACATAGGGACCATCCCATTTAGGTGTGAACTTATTCCCCATATGTCTTGTTGTGATAATAGGTATTCTTACAGCAAGCACTAAATCACCGAAAATATCGAGGCTTTACATGATTATTGAAAGCTTTAGACATTCACGCTTGGTAACACTCCAATGCTTGTTGAGCTTTGAGTCGTTTTTCGTCCAGTGCTTCCAATTCTTGGAGACGTAGTGTGGAATTGTCTTCTGTAGTCAATTCTTCTTGTACTGCCATTTTTAGCGATGGAATTTATCTTTCCAAGGGAAGGACAACCTTTACCCAATGAACGAGATAGTACGAAGTGACTTCTGTAGGGGTACAAGCAATGGTGCGATAAGCCCACAACGCTTCACCAATCTTTTCTTGCCATTCTCTTTTCAACTTAAAGACAATTTTCTTCAACAGGTTGTACAACGTCTTGTTGAATGCCTCTGCCAACCCATTCGCAGTTGTGTTATACATGGACGACTTGTACTACTTGGATTTGAATTTCTCACATAATCTGTCCATCAAGCTATTGGAGAACTGTCTCCCATTATCTATCACAATTCGATGGGGGATACCGTACCGATAGATGATGTGAGTGCAGATAAAGTCCACCATATTCTCTTTTTTAACCTCCCTTAAAGCGATAGCCACAACCCATCTTGAAAAGTAATCAGTGGCTACAAGGATATAAGAATGCCCTGCTGATGACTTAGGCGTTATAGGGCCAACCAGATTAAGCCCCCATGCTTCAAAAGGCCATGAGGCTATAGTCGGGTGCAGAGGCTTGGGCTGCATATGAATGAAATTTGCATCATATTGAAAAGCATCGCACTTCTTTTTCGTATTCCATCGAATCCTGGATCATCCCTGGCCAATAGTAACCGATCTTTTTCAACTGGAACTGTAACTTTGGTCCGGATTGATGTGGGCCGCATATGCCTGAATGTGTTTCTTCCAAAGCCTTTGTTGACTTCTCTTTTCCAAAGCATCGCAGAAAGAGTCCTTCAGATAATCGGCAGTACAAAACCCCTTTGTAGTAAATGAAATGTGCAACCCTCCTTCAAATCTCGATTTTATGGCGAGGGTCGTTCGGAAGCCTTCCATGCTCAAGGTAATCTACAATAGGCTGCTGCCAGTCTTCCTCATCAGTTAAGTAGACTGATATCGCATTCATTTCTTCATATGCGGTTTCAACCGGAGGCATGACCTACCTTCAACAAAGCGATATACTAAGAGATACATCATCCAGAACCGTCAAGGCAGTAGCCAAGTTTGCCAAAGTGTCCGCCTTCTTATTTTTCATCCTCGGGACATGCTCCAGTGTCACGTTTTCAAATTTTCCCATCAACCGTCGAGCATAAATGAAGTAAGGCTTCAAGTCGCCATGCTTCACATCGTACTGGCGTAAGAGCCGATCGATTATCAACTACGAGTCACCAAAAATCTCTATGTAAGATACCCTAATCTCCAAAGCCATTTGGAGGCCGATTATCAAGGCTTGGTATTTGACAACGTTGTTCGAACATAATTCAGCAAGCGCGAAGCTATAAGGTAGCATGTGCTTTTCCAGCGAAATGAGGATGATGCCTGCCCTCGCACCAATTCTTCGGGACACCCCATCGAAGAATATGACCCAAGACTTCGTGATTTCTATGAAGAGAACTTGTCAGGAAAGTCTTCACTTAACTTCCAATCTGATGGAATCGAGTTATCTGCCAAGAAGTCGGCTAATGCTTGCCCTTTAATCGCCTTTTTCGGGATTTAAACGATGTCGTATTGCAGAAGCATGATTGGCCACTTGGCCAAACGCCTTGAGGTGATTAGCCTAGACAGAATGTACTTGATGAGGTCGGCTTTCGCAATTAAATGGACTGTGAAGGCTTGCATGTATTGTCCCAACCTATCTATAGCGAAGAAGAGTGTAAGACACATTTTCTCAATAAGAGAATAGCTACTTTTAGCCCTACTTAAGGTCCTGCTTAGGTAACAGAGAGCATGCTCTTTTCCCTTCTCTACTTCTTGTGCCAACAATGCCTACAACGACCTTTTTTGCGCTGTGATATACAATATCAATGGCTTGCTTTCTATTGGGGCTCCTAAGACAGGAGGACTGAGCAAGTATCTCTTTATGTTATCAAAGGCATTTTGAGAAGCCTCATCCCATTCGAATTTTTCTCTCTTTCTCACCAGTCTTTGAAAGGGATGACATCGCACTGCCAAGTTGGAAATTTTTGGGATTGGTGTCTTAATTCTCCCGGTAGTCTCGTAGTTTGTAAACATTTTGTACACATTGTTATTAATAAAATAAATGTTATTTTATTTGTATTTACTCAAATAATAAACTAAGATCCGTGGTTATTTCATGTAACTTAAGCATGTATATGAGATATACAAGTGGATCATGCCTTAAGTAATAACCTAAATGGTATGTAGTATAAGGATAAAAGAGGGATACCTTATCTTGGTGATACTACGGATACGACCTGCTTTGTAGATGTTACAAGTATTATAAAGTGCTACAAATGGTCTGAACCTGACCATTCATATGGAGACATGTGAGCGGGGGTATCCTATACAAAGATTTTGTATAAGACCAGACCACGAAATGATTAGTCTCTTTATATAACACCATTGATGATTGAGACTTATATTTCACTAAAATGACCATAGGTGACATGACCTTAATCCTAAGTGAGTTGGGAACTCTTGCCTATAAGGGCAGTTCTTTGATTAGTACTGGTGAGAGTGGCCAGATTGCTAACTCAACAAGCCTACCTTTTTGGGGTTTCGTCTAATTGGGAAGCTGGGAACTCAGCTACACAAGACGAAATTCACTTCTTCTTCGAAGCAGGGGTAAGTAGATAAATTGCTCGGGTCTTAAACATAGTGGTCACACCCTCTCTTTGGAAGAGGGGACTCAGTCATAGTAGGACTATGACTTATTGTTCATTAGAGAAACCAGTGGTACTTAAGGAGTTAGATGTAACTATAGGGGTAAAACGGTAAATTGGCTTAGCTGTACTTACGAGTAATTTGTGAAGGGTCACTGCACTGTTGATTGGTTATATGGACACATAAATATATCTGTAGTGCGAAGAGTGTAGCTGTTGGTCTTTAGTGAAGTGACCAACAGTTAATGGATGGTGGATCTCGTGGCTAAAGAGTTTAGTCAGTTATTCACGTAGCGTTGGAGCTTCAAGCTATAGGTTCATAAGGTCTCCTTGGTAGCTCAATGGGTTCAAGTTGAGAATTAGATTCTGGGTTAGTTTGAAGTGTTCAAATTAACAAGAGGAAATTCAATTATATGTGATATAATTGATATTATATATTAGATATATTAATTGGAAGAATTAATATAAATATGATTTATATTAAGTACCATAAAATAAAAAAGGAATTATGGTTTATATGTTTCATATGATGAAATATTAAAACTATAGGTTATAAATATAATATGATAAGTTGGTTATCATATTTATTTATAATTATTAACTATATGATAATTAATTCTTTTTCTCTAATAACCGGATTGAGTGGGAGGTTATTGGAAGTTTTATGGTAATTGTGATATAAAAAGCAAATTTTTTTTTCCAAAATTGGTTGTTGATGCATTTAAGAAAATGTCATGAAAAAGGCTATCAAGTAAAAATTGTTTTTACTAAACGATAGCGTTGAGAGTTCAAACGATCGAGCTAATAGTTGACTATACGATAGTTACTCGTTGATCATTGCTACCCGATCGAGTAGCAAAGTCTATACGATAGGCTTCCGTTTTCTAAACGATCGAATGCATCGTCTATACGATATACTGTCTTCATCTCCCACTTACTTGATCGTCTATTCGATCGTATACCTCATGCTTTTCTCAATCCAAGATCATACAGAGCCCACAACTCCTAGATTCTCACACCGAGAATACCAAAGTAACACTTGTGATGGTGTTCTTGTTCAGTTCGTGGATCGAGTTGGACTCGATTAGGATCGAGGCTCATTCAAACGTTCGTAGAGGTGGTGTTCTGTTCTTACGTTCGAGTCCTGCTTTGGACGCATTGGACACTGATCGAGGGATACTTGAAGAATAGTTCTTCAAAGGCATGCATACTTTGTCCCTTGTATCTTCTTGTAGCATGCTATAATTTTTGTTTATGCATAATCTGTTCATTTTCATTTAAGACTGTAATTGTTGTGTTCATTCTGAATGAGATTTGGAATGATCCGCTTCCGCTACTCATGGAGATATTTTTTTTGATTTCCTTCAATTGGTATCAGAGCCAAGTTGTTATGATATTCCAAATTCCATTTCTGTATTGAACTTCTTTTACAGTCATGATGGGTTTTAAGTTTTCTACTATGCATTTAAGAGTTAAATGTGTTTATAGATGTGTTGATGGATGTTTATGGGATTATTGCCTCTGTTTAAAGCTTTCTTTAAGTTTTCAAAGTGTTAATTTGTAAGGGCCCCTGCGTTTTTGGGCATAATTAACAAACAATCGAGTCTGTATTTGAAGTATTTGAAGTTTTTTGAGTTGTTCGTGATGAAGTTTCGAAGCATGGAGATGCAGTTCCCATTGAGGAAGAAGACCAAAGGTTGGTCGCATCATGTAGCCCAGGCTAAACGATCGTTCAGATTTGGCTAAACGATTGTGTAGAAAAGTTTTACCCGATCGTGTAGTATTTACTAAACGATCGTATAGCTGATGCTAAATAATTGAGTAAAGAGTTTACTCTATCGTGTAGTGTTGGCTGCTCAATTGCATGGATGCTTGAGATAAACGATCACATAGATTTTTTTGACATTCATCGTTTAAAAGGCGTGCGCACTAAATGATCGTGTAGTTCAACATGCTTCATCGCATAGTCACTGGCTACATGATCATCTGGTATATGATACTTGACGCTTGCTTTCCGATCGTTTAGACGATTATGCTTCACCGCATGGTTGTTGTCTACTTGACCGTTTAAGGCATGCGTTGCACGATGTGCGCTGCACGATCGCATGACCTTCATGCTTCATCGCATAGTCAAGGTGCCCGATCGTTGCTAAACGATTGTTTATGCTCTTACAGTGTTGCTAGACGATCAAAAGGAGTTGTTGCATGATCAAGGAGACGTGGTCTTTGCCCAGACGGTTCAAGACCTGGTTTGCCAGTTTGAACCGATAGACTCATTGCTCATCGTAATAGTTAGCTTTACTCTTAAGGATTTGAGGCTAATCATTCCGGTTCATTAACTTTTATTTAATGTACATGAGATGTATGCTTATTTATATGCCATAGTGTATGACATATAGATTTAAAACCCACCTTAGGTTATGCATTTTATTCATGCATCATATATTATAAGTATTACAATATAGTAAATGGCATGATGAAATTACAAGAAAGCATGCTCATGCATCATATAATATAAGAGTTATATTTATGCATGCATTAAACATATTCATGCATCATCTTTATATTATAAGTGTTATAGTATAAAGGTGTATGAAAGCATGTATTCTCGTTTCATTACTTTGTTATATAAGTGTTATATACCAGTAGTAATGAATGAACAATGCATGGAGCATGACACTTTTATAAGAGTTATGAATGCCTTGTATGTGTTGCTTTGCATTGTGGTTGGTTTTAGTTGTTTCCTTTTATAAGTGTTATAATGGAAATAGACTAAAATCAATAAGAAAGAGTTACATGCGAACTTAGATGAACTCATGTTTTAAAAAGGTTTTAAAATTTGATTGAGATACTTTTGGGAAAACCTAAAAAGTCACTTAGTTAAAATCATTAGCCATGTTTTTTCTAAATAAACTAAACCCTAGGTTATAAAATACTCAGTGGGAGGAAAAGATATATATGATATGTCAATTCCACTCACGTTTCTCCCTTAATGTTCACACCATGAGATTCATGCTTGGCCTCATAGTGCCCTGGGAGCACCCCCCTTCGGATGGTATTTGCATGAGTCAATATCAAGGTAAATGGAAAGAGTATTTATAGTAAGTGGGTGAAGGATGTGTGTCAACATGTCTTGCGGTCTTCTTTATTGGTTTGCATCGTGAGATCTTCTTACACGGCCTTGTGGCGTCCTGGGAGCGTCCCCCTTCGGATGGTTTTGTGCGATTGGTCAATATCAAGGTGAACTCCAGAAATGGATAGGGCCACTTTAGATTTTGCACCAATCGGGTTTTTTCCTTTGGATTGACTACTTGGGGTGGAACTTTAGGATATAAAATGAAGGGTCACATTTACGGAAAATTGTTAAGCAAGTTTCTAGACCAAATCAATGAGGGTTAGTCATTATAGGAACAAGAGTTATTCTGGTGTTAATGACTGGTTGAGAGTGTCTCAATTCAGATGAGGGATAAATTGACTGTCCTTCGGTGGCTTTTGTCTTAAACCACTGAAACGTCATTGCAAACTAGGTGTCACACGGGATTCATTTAGATTTTGTTAAACTAGATTGGATTTTGTTTTAAAGAGTATTTCCTAAAATCTACTGTAGATCAATGTATTTGGTTTTTTTTTCCAACAGCATGTATGATTTTCCGTTAGCTGTTTCTTTTAATTTGACCGATTATAGACATTGGAAAGAGTCTTTTAAAACATATTTCATGGTAAACCACCTTGAGTTTGTCATGGTTGAAGAGTGTCCTCAAGTTCCGAACCCTTGATGCACCGCAAAATGTTCGTAATGCATATGAGGTGTGGATGAAGGCTAATTTGATGGCCCGACTTCACATTTTGGCTAGCATACCTAATGCATTAGCCAAAAGGGTTGAGAACATGGTCATTGCACGTCAGATCATGGACTAGTTGCAAGAATTGTTTGAACATTAGTTCTCACTTTTTGTGCAAAAAGGGATGGATGACAAAGAAACCAGTAGGGTCAGTTCTTAAGATAACCTCCAATCTTTCTTGAATGTCAAGGGACTAATAGGGAAAGCAATTTTTGCTGACTTAGATGAAGTTCATCGACGAGAATTATTCTCTAAAATGGAACTTGGAGCTTATTTAGGTTCTGACATTGATCCCACTACTTTCCAGAAGAGGAAGAAGTCTAAAGACAGTAAATGTGATTTATTTGTCTTGAGGATGTGTTTGGTAGAGAATGATGATTCGGCATGGATACTTGATTCAGGTGCTAATCACGTAAATTCTTCCTACCAAGGATTTAGTTCTTGGAAAACGTTAGAAGATGGAGAGTTGAATCTTTGAGTCGGTACTGGTGAGGTTGTTTCAACTGTTGCTTTAGGTAGGCTGAAGTTATTTTTGGTCAAGAAACGTTATCTGTTATTGGATAATATTTATGTAATTCCTCATATCAAGAGGAACTTAATCTCAGTTTCTTATCTGATTGAACAAGGTTATACCGTCTCCTTTTCTGAGAATAAATTGTTTATTTTCAAGAATGGTATGGAGATTGATTTTGGTTCAATGGAAAATAACTTGTATGTACTATAGCCATTAGTCATAAAAGCCTTGCTTAATGTTCAAAACAACGACAACTGTAAAAAGACCAAAGGTTTCTCCTAAAGAAAACGCCCATCTTTGGCATATAAGATTAGGTCACATCAATCTCAATAGGATTGAGAAATTGATGAAATGTGGACTTCTAAAAGATTTAGAAGAAAACTCCTTGTCAATATGTGAACCATGCCTTGAAGGCAAAATGACCAAACGACCTTTTTCTGGAAAAAGTTATAGAGCCAAGGAAACCTTTGAACTTATATATTCAGACCTTTGTGGTCCGATGAGTGTTAGAGCTCGAGGTGGGTATTAATATTGCATCTCTTTCATAGATGATTATTCAAGATACGGTTATCTATACCTAATGCAACATAAGTCTGACGCTCTTGAAAAGTTCAAGGAGTATAAGGCTGAAGTTGAAAACTTGTTAGGTAAGAAGATAAAAACACTACGATCTGATTGTGGTGGAGAGTATATAGACCTTAAATTCTTGAACTATATGATAGAACATGGAATAACATCCCAACTCTTGGCCCAGGTACACCTCAGCAGAATGGTGTATCAGAAAGGAAAAACAGAACCCTGTTGGACATGGTTCGGTCTATGATGAGTTATGCTCATCTCTTAGACTTGTTTTAGGGATTTGCAGTGGAGACTACATGTTATATTTTGAACAACGTTCCCTCAAAAAGTGTTTCTGAAACAACTTTTGAGTTGGGGATGACTGGACCACGTGCTTATGGCTAACCCTAAAAAGTTAGAACCACGTTCGAAAGTCTGCCTCTTTGTAGGCTACCTCAAGGAAACGAGGGGTGGATACTTCTATGATCCAAATGAGAATAAGGTGTTTGTGTCGACAAATGCTATCTTCTTGGAAAAAGACCATATCAGGAATCATAAACCATGAAGTAAGCTTGTTTTAAATGAGATTTCTGGTGAGACTACTGAGAGTTCAACAAGAGTTGTTGAATAGACTGATAGATTAACAAAAGTTTTTGATATCGGTTCATCTAGTCAACCATGTCAAGAGTTGAGATTGCCTCGACGTAATGGGAGGGTTGGGAACCCACCAGAACACTATATAGGTTTGACTGAAGGCCAAAACATCATGCCTGATGATGGAGTTGAGGATCCATTGTCTTATAAGCAAGCAATGGAGGGTGTTGACAAAGATGAGTGGATTAGCTATGAATCAGGAAATGGGGCCTATGTACTTCAATTTCACTTGAGAACTTGTGGATCAGCCTGATAGGGTAAAACATATAGGATGTAAGTGGATCTATAAGAGAAAATAAGGTGTAGATGGAAAGGTACAGACCTTTAAGGCTAGATTCGTGGCAAAGGGTTTATACCCAGGTTGAGGGAGTGGACTACGAGGAAATTTTCTCACCTGTTGTCATGTTAAAGTCTATCAGGATTCATCTGTCCATAACCACATTCTATGATTATGAGATATAGCAAATGGATGTCAAGACTGCCTTTCTTAATGGTAATCTTGAGAAGACCATCTACACGGCTCAACCAGAGGGTTTCATTGTTCCAGATCAAGACCAAAAAGTTTGTAAGCTTAATAGGCCCATTTATGGGTTGAAACAAGCATCTAGATTGTGGAACATTAGATTTGATAGTGCGATCAAATAATTTGGCTTTGATCAGTGAGCCTTATGTTTACAAGAAAATCATCAACAACTCAGTAGCTTTCCTGTTACTGTATGTGGATGATATCCTACTCATTGAGAATGATGTAGGTTTTCTGAGTGACATGAAAATATGGCTAGCTGCCCAATTCTAAATGAAAGATTTGGTAGAGGCGCAGTATGTTCTAAGGATCCAGATCATTTGAGATCATAAGAACAAGATGTTAGCCTTGTCTCAGGCATCATACATTGACAAGATGTTAATCAGGTACTCGATGCAGAATTCCAAAAGGGGTTTATTACCCTTCAAGCATGGAATTATTTTGTCTAAGGAGAAATGTCCTAAGACACCTCAAGAGGTTGAGGAAATGAGACGGGTTCCCTATGCTTCAGCTATTGGAAGCCTCATGTATGTAATGTTATGTTCTCGACTTGACATTTCATATGCAGTAGGGATTGTTAGTCAATATCAGTCCAATCCAGGATTAGATCACTGGACGGCGATCAAAACAATTCTCAAGTATCTTCGGAGAACAAGAGACTATATGCTCGTGTATGGAGATAAGGATTTGATCCTTACAAGATATACAGACTTTGACTTTCAGACTAATAGCGATTCTCGAAATCGACATCAGGGTTATTGTTCATCCTGAATGGAGGGACTGTAGTTTGGCAAAACATCAAGCAAGGATGTATCGCGGACTCCACTATGGAAGCTGAATACGTAGCTACTTGTGAAGCTGCTAAAGAGGCTATTTGGCTTAGGAAGTTCCTTGTAGATTTGGAAGTTGTTCCATATGTCTTTATCGATCATTCTTTATTGTGACAACAGCAGGGCTGTGGCAAATTCTAAGGAACCTCAGAGTCACCGAAGAGGCAAGTATATTGAACCGAATATCATTTGATCATGGAGATTGTGCATCGCGATGATGTGATAGTCATGAAGATCACGTTGGAGCACAACGTTGCTGATCCGTTTACAAAGGCTCTCACAA
Organism: Benincasa hispida; assembly: GCF_027475165.1. NCBI lineage: Eukaryota > Viridiplantae > Streptophyta > Magnoliopsida > Cucurbitales > Cucurbitaceae > Benincasa > Benincasa hispida. Next base: position 45,075,597 of record NC_143479.1, read on the forward strand.
ATAAAATGTTCGAAGGTCATTTGGAGAGTCTGGGTCTACCAGACATGCGACACCTTGTCTAGGAAAAGTGGGAGATGATACTGGGGTATAGAGTATGCCTTAGTCTATTGTATATTGTACTGTTTTTATGTATTGTACATTAGTTTCTCGAGGCATTAGGACAAGTGGGAGATTGTTGGGTTTGGTGTCCTAATTCTACCGAAGTCTCGTAGTTTGTAAATAGTTTGTACACATTGTTATTAATAAAATAAGAGTTATTTTATTTGCATTTACTCAAATCCAATAAACTAAGATCTGTGGTTATTTGATATAACTTAAGCATGTATATAAGACATACAAGTGGATCATTCCTTAAGTAATAATCTAAATGGTCTGTAGTATAAGGATAAAGAAGGGATACCTTATTCTGTTGTAAAGTGCTACAAATGGTCTAATCCTGACCATTCATGTAGAGACATGCGAGGGGGGGTGTCCTATACAAAGAGTTTGTATAAGACCAGACCACAAGATGATTAATCTATTTAAATAATGTCGTTGATAATTGAGACTTACATTTCACTCAAATGACCATAGGTGACATGACCTTAATCTTGAGTGAGTTGGGAATTTCTACCTATGAGGGCGATCCTTTGATTAGTATGGGTGAGAGTGACCAGATTGCCAACTCAACAAGCCTACCTTTTTGGGGATTTGTCTAATTGGGGAACTGGGAACTCAGCTACACAAGACGATATTCATTCCTTCCCCAAAGCAGGGTAAGTAGATAAATTGCTCCCTTAAGAGCTGATTCCGGGTCTTGAACATAGTGGTCACACCCTCTCCTTAGAAGAGAGGACTCAGTCATAGTAGGACTATGACTTATTGTTTATTAGAGGAATTAGTGGTACTTAAGGAGTTAGATGTAACTACAGGGGCAAAATGATAAATTATCCTAACTGTACTTATGAGCGATTTGTGAAGGATCATCGTATTGTTGATTTGTTATACGAACACAAAAATATATCTGTAGTATGAAGAATGCAACTGTTGGTCTTTAGTGGAGTGACCAACAGTTAAAGGATGGTGGATCTCGTGACTAAAGAGTTTAGTTAGTTATTCACGTACCGTTGAAGCTTCAAGCTATAGGTCCATGAGGTCCCCTTGGTTATCATATTTATTTATAATATATTAATTATATGATAATTAATTCTTTTTCTCTAATAATAGGATTGAGTGGAAGGTTATTGGAAGTTTTATGATAATCGTGAGATAAAAAGGAAATTTTTTTTCCAAAATATGTTGTTGATTCATTCAGGAAAATCTCACGAAAAAGGCTATCAAGTAAAAAGTGATTTTACGAAGCGATTGCGTTGAGAGTTTAAACTGTCAAGCTAAGAGTTGACTATACGATAGTTATTCGTTGATCGTTGCTACACGATTGAGTAGAAAAGTCTATACGACAGGCTTTCATTTTCTAAACGATCGAGTACATCATCTATACGATATACTGTCTTCATCTCCCACTTACTCAATCATCTACTCGATCGTATACCTACTAATTTCCTAAATCGAAAATCATATAGAGCCCACAACTTTTGGGTTCTCACATCAAGAATACCAAGGTAACAATTGTGGTGGTGTTCCTGTTCAGTTCGTGGATCAAGTTGGACTCGATTGGGGTCGAGGCTCATTCAGACATTTGTGGAGGTGGTTGATAACTTGTAGAAATACAAGTTATTGTCTCTCAAAAGTTGGAACAATTAGGGCTTTTAATGATAAAATCTCATCATTCTTAGAGAAAACGCATGGAATTACTCAAACACAACTTAACTTGTATAAAAGAATGTTTATTGCTTAAAGTTGCGTCACTAACGCATATTATTACAGGATTTCAACAAAGATTCTAAGTGTCACATGCGACGTCAATGAATGGACATGCGCTGGAGGGATTTCAATGCAATAAAGGTTCATTGACTTAGGTTGTTTATGTCAAATCACCACTTGCAAGCATGGGCATCTGACTTGCGGCGTCTGAAAAGTGTCTGAATGTCAGACGGCTGACCAGGGTATGAAATTTAATGCTGCCCCATCATCAAGTTAGTTATACACGAATTTAAATTGAGCCAAAGAGCACAAGAGATTGTACTCTGCGGCTTGCTTCTTTTCTTTTCATCTCAATTCTACTCTCGTCATCTCATTCGATTAAGTATTGACATTGTAAAGACAATCTGGTTCTTTATGAATTCTTATATTTGATCAAATACACTTTGTTACTGTTTATTTCTTGCCATATGTTAGATGCATCTATGACTTAATGCAAGTTCAATTTCTAAATGCTTAAGCCAACATAATTACTTATTCGAGAGAATAAGCAAGCAAGCATTAAGTTAAAAATGCTTGGTATATCTAGAGATAAAGACACTAGTGTTTTATTGCATTTTGTGATTAACGCATGCATCCTAGAGATAGGAATTTGTTCGGCATTCGCATTGAGAAGTGCTGAACAAAAATTATGCAGAAACCTAACGCATCTACACATACTTAGAGTTATAAACAAGCAAAGTCATTTCCATCCGCACCACATTCTCGTACGTGTACATTTCACTTAGATCGACGCATACCAATTTCACTGAACACCATTTTCACACGAACCCCTGTTTTCCACTTGACCTTTTACATCTTCTTGTATGCACGCAACAAACTTAGTGTAGATAAACACTCATTCAACATTTACTTTGGATCCTTCTACATTAGATATAATGCAAGCTCTGCGTTAGCGTTGATTTAAATCCCTGAGTTCAACCCTGGACTTACCAGGAACCTGAATTAGATTTATACTTGGTTTCGATTCAGGAAAACTTTCATGCATAAAGAGAAGTCTCACGCATCCCAGCATGCATCACTAACGCATCATCAACACTCATTCACACTTGTACCCTATTTTTCCACTTTCCTAATACAATACACTCCTAAGTTTGCATCATGAGGAACACGAACAATGGTGTTCTGTTTGCTGCATTCGAGCACTGCTTTGGACGCATTGGAAACTGGTCGAGGGATACTTAAAGAATAGTTCTTCAAAGGTACACATACTCTGTCCCTTGTATTTTGTTGTAGCATGCTGTAATTTCTGTTTATGCATAATCTATTTGTTTTCGTTTAAAATTGTAATTGTTGTGATCATTCTAGGATTTGGAACGATCTACTTTCGTTGGTTATGGAGATCTCTATTTTGATTTCCTTCAGAAATAAACCTCTGGATATAGGCTAGATGTCGTTGCAGACTTTTTAACTCTTGTAGATTCTTTGGCCTTCGCATCTTCTAGATGGCATCGATCTTGGATTGATCTATCTCTATCCCTCGCTGTCTTACAAAAGCCCAAAAACTTCCCTGAGGTCACACCGAACGCGCATTTAAGAGGGTTCATCCTTAATTCGTACTTCCACAGGCGATCGAACATAGTTCTCAGGTATTTCAATTGGTCTTGTCGTCGTTTGGTCTTGACTACAAGGTCATCCACATAGCATTCTACATGTTTATGTAACATATCATCAAACACCTTCTGCATGGCACGTTAATAAGTGGCGCCGATGTTCTTCAATCCGAAGGGCATCACCTTGTAGCAATATACCCCTTATGGGGTTCGAAATGCCGTCATTTCCTCATCTACGAAATCCATTCGTATTTTATTATACCCAGGCGATCCGACTATAAAGGACAGAGCCTCATGTCCTGTTGTCGCAACAACAATGATTTCTGGATGGACAATGGAAAATTGTCTTTTAGGCAAGCGCTATTTAGGTCACGAAAGTCCACGCAGACACAAAGCTATCCGTTCTTTTTTCTAACCAGGACAATGTTGACTATCCATGTTGGGTATTTGACTTCGCGGATGAACCTTGCTTTAATCAGCTTGTTGACTTCAACCTCAATCTAGGGGATAAGTTTCGATCGAAAGCATCATCGAGCTTGCTTAACGGGTCGACACCCTTGTTTGATCGCAACATGGTGGACTGCTACCTTCGGATCTAGTCTTGACGTCTCTTTGTATGACCAAGAAAAAAAATCCCTATATTCGGTGAGTAGACTCATGTATTCGCCCCCTTCCTCTTCCGAGAGAGATGTATTGATGAAATTCGGACGCGACTCCTCTATTGTGCTCAAATTCATCTTTTTGAGCTCATCCATCATGGATTGACCACTGTCCTCCAGACCTTGTGGATCGTCTTCCACTTCCTCCACGGTCATACCTTCTTCAGATTCTTCAGTGATAGTGATGTAGTGGCATGAAGTTCTACCTTCCTCCTGCTCTAAATTTCCATCATGAGGGTTGGTGAAGACAACGTCGCCCCTCTTTACTTTGAGTGAACCCTTGCTTGTGTTTAAAGTAATGAAGGTCTTTCTCTTCATTCGTGAGGGGATGATACTATGAGTTTCTCCATCACTTCTTGCCTCACTTGATGGTTTCTTATCCGATGGCCTTTCAGCATCTTTAAGGTCGAGGCGTCGCCAAATTGACGCTTGGGGTATCGACCCACTCTTTCTTATAGTCGCATTAGGGGCGTCACCGTAGGCTTTTCCTTTCCCTTTTGTCTCACTAGATACATGTTTGTCGAGGCGATCTTCAACCCTCTCATGCTTCAGGTGATAAAATTGGTTGTGTGAGGCTTTCCTTCACTTTCCTTTGGAATTGCGCCTAGTCTCTCGAAGGTTGAAGGTCGCACCACCACCGACGACCGACAAATGATTTCCTCATTTCTTTCATTCGACAGAGTCAACCTTTGAAAGACTGAGCGTTAAGTAGCTCCGGGAATCATATGCGAACTTTCACTTACTGCTTCCGTCATGCTTAATCTCTCAAAGACCAAAGCACGTGCGGCAGACGACCTAATACGGTCGAAGGCTGAGGCTCTTTTATCTCTGCCCTTCTTTTCCCCTGCATCATCGACTTCTTCTATAGTGATATAATTGTTGTTGGTCACTTTTCCCTTCGCCTTTTTGGTTATGCGAATTGACTCTGACGATTTATATTCGAGTCTCACCCTCGACGTACATATAGCATGTCTCTCTTGAAAAAGATTCTTTTGGGTTGACAAGAGTCTGGGTTGCTCATAAATCTTCAAGCTCTTGAACTCAGTGTGAGTTGTGAAGTCATGACTCGCCTTTGCTAATAGGTTGTAAGCCTTGGGATTAAATCTGTTTTTAGTTCGCTTCTTGGGTAGATTTAACTTCGCCACTTCCGCCTCTAGCTTGTGGACTTCCTGCTTCGTTATTGGCGTGAGAGGTGTGATGAAAATCTCCTTTATAATTTCTATGTCGCCGATCTGCAAACCTTTTAAGCATTTCGTAAAAGGTGACTCACCCTTCTTCCATCTCGACAAAGGGACATAGCGCAGAATCAGAGGCTTTGAGGCTTTTTCGTCCCTTACCACGGGTGTCTCTCCAACACTAGGGGATGTCCCACTCTCTTTTTGGCTGGAGGCTTGTAATTTGCTACCCGTTTCTTTCTTTGTGTCTACTGATGACCTTGACTGGGATGCAGCTACTTTCTTTGTCAATGAGGTCTCTACAGGCATTGTTTCACCGGAATTCTCGCTTTTTAAGTAAAACTTCGCATATGCAAAGTAAGATTCAGCCTCAGAAAGCGGATTAGAGTCTACTTTAACTTTCTTAATCACATCCTGGTAAAACTTGAAACATTGATGTAGTGGTGATGTAATCACACCATTCCCGTGAATCCAAGGGCGCCACAGTAGCAGCCTATAGGTGGCCTTTGAGTATATAACGTGAAACAATGTAGCAGCTTTCAGGTCACCGATGAAGAGCTCTAAGTGTATCATGCCTATCGCCCTTTGGTTGTCTTGATTGAACCCTTGAATCACCAACTTGTTGTTCGATAACTCTTCCATGCAAATGCCTAACTGTTTCATTGTTGCTTTAGGCATTATATTGAAAGCGGATATATAATCCAACCGACTTTTTGTTCTCGAATGTACCCAGAGACGTACAAAGGCCTATTGTGCAACTTGGATCCTAGTAGCAGATCTTCATCTGAGAAGTCTATGGATGTACAACACAAGGCATATGCACGTGCTACGATGGTCGATGGACTGGACGCGTTAGAGTCCAACAATGCCTCTATGAGGGTCGTTTTTGCTTCTTGCAGAAGTGAGAGCAAGTTATCTATGCTAAATGACGATAAACCCTTCGATTCTTTTGTCAATTTCAATGGGCTTGGGAGGGTATCTTCTTCTTCATGGTGCTGACAGCATAACATGTAGCAGCTTCTGGCATTTCTCTCGAACCCCAATCGCAGAAGTTCTTCGGGTGGAAATCCATCAATTTCACATGTCAACTGGGACGAAGAACATTTTCATCTCCCTCGTGAACAGCCTTAGGTTTCTGGGTCTTCTTTCTACCCTTCCTTTTCTGTGTCTTGCTCCATCTCCTGTAACTTCGATAGGAGTGTGACTCTTTTTGGGTAGAGATCGACCCTTTCTTCTTACAGCATGTCACAAGGATCCAACCTTCATTATCATCATTATCAACGCGTTCTCCTCTGTTTTGAGGATCTAGGCTTGGACCTCCTGCTAAAACTGCACAACTACCAGTTCAAAGTTCCCAAACTGGACTAAACTCTCACTTTCTTCATAACATATGATTGGTACCGGTGCGCTTGGAATTACCGCCACTGCAACATGATTTGTTTGGACAACCTTGTCTAGATCCAACTCTATTTTTCTCTCACGAGACAACTTGAGGATCAACTCCTTCAATACAAAACATTTTTCAACCGGGTGACTAACGACCCTGTGATACTTGTAGTAATTGGGATCACCCACTTTGTTGGCTTCTTCCGGTCATTTACATTTTGGTAGTTGGATAAGGTGGTTCTCCAATAGTTACTCAAGCATATCCACAACGTTAGAGTCGGGGAACAGGTAGACTTTTTCCTGCCGCTCCTTCATAGTTAGACGACATCTTTCGCCTCCTTCATCTTTTTTTTTCCATATTTTTCCCTTTCGAGGAAAACTTCAACGGGGTCATATTAACAACCATTGATTCATTCGTGGCGCCTTTCACAATCTTCTCGACGCCCTTTACTTTCTTCTTGTCCTTTTTTGGCTCGAGGATCAGGAAATCCTTCCTTCCCCTGTTTGCGATGCTTAGCTCCATGTTGTGGGCGTGAATTTCCAATTCTTCAAAGGTACGGGGCTTTATTCCCTGCATGATATAGAGGAGTCCCTAGTGCATACCCTGAGTGCACATTTCCACAGTAGATAGTTCGGTGAGTTGGTCTTTGTAGTCCAGACTCAGGACCCTCCATTGATTGATGTAGTCAATGACCGACTCCCTTTTCCACTGCTTGGCGTTTGTCAGCTCTATCATGCTGATGGTGCATCTAGTGCTATAGAAGCAATTCAAGAATTCCCTTTCAAGCTGCTCCCAGCTGTCGATCACCTAAGGCTCTAAGTCTGTGTACCAGTTAAAAGCGTTTCCTTTGAGAGTTCTGACGAACTACTTGACTAGCGGATTTCCCTTTGTTCCCGCATTTTCACATGTTTCTATGAAGTGGGCGATGTGTTGCTTTGGGTTGCCCTTTTCGTCGAACTGCTGGAACTTTAGGGGTTAATACTCCACAGTCATTCTCAAATTGTCGATCCTCTGGGTGTATAGCTTGGAATACATGAAGAAAGTCTAAGTCAGACCTTTATATTGAGCCCTTATGGAGGTCATGATCATGTCTTGCAGCTGTTGGACCGGTAGAGAGGCCACCGAAGCTGACTGTTGCAGTTGGTTTTCTTGCAGCACGATCTTCACTTTGTCAGTTGCTTTAACCGTAGGTGCTTGGCTTGATTTAGCAACCTCTCGAGAATGCATTTGTTCTCTCAGGGCAGCGATCTCATGGTCTCGCTCCTCGGTGAATTTCATCAGAAAGTTGATCTTCCTTTCCATCTCTGCCATGGCCGCTTCAATCGTTACATCTGCCATCATGACAAAAATCACATCTGGCTATGAATCCCTTTTTGGCTTGCTGGAGGCGAAAGTAGAGTTGTGGGGACTCCGTCATTTGCCTAAAGATGTTGTGAACGATGAGGAAGCTTTACTCTTGCTCCTGTGTAACTTCCCTTGAGGGACTACGGGTGACAGGTCCCGTGTAAGAGCTGTATGTGGAGGAAGCTCTGGATGCCATCTTCTTTGGTGTCATTTGTCTTGTTTGGATGCTGAGAGAGAGATGAGAGGTAGAGAGGTCCCACCGGGTGTGCCAATTTGTTCACACGAGGTTCTGGAAAACTTTTTTCGTGGAGTTGAACTTGAGTTGATATTGATGTTGATATAGATTTGACGTAATGTGGTTCGATCTCTAGTACTTGATCCTTTGATTCTTTTTCCGTTGGATGAATGTGCTTGACTTGAAGAAGAAAGGGCACAAAATGTTCTTGAAGTAGAAGTCTTGGAAGAGTTTTTGTGCCTTCAAGGGTCTTCTGTCTCCTAGGAGTGCAACTTCAAGAGTTTTGAGAGACTTCTGCTTGTTGATGAAATTCTCTCTAGGCTCTCTGAATGTAGAATTGCTGATGCCCTACAAATGAAGAGAGCTTCTCTATTTATAGAGTTCTCAGGTGGGCTTCATGGGCTTGGGCTTGGTTGACCCATGGGCCTAGCTTTTGGGCTCAATTAGTTGAATTTGAGCTTGGTTGATCCATGAGTATGACTCCTGGGTCAAATTAGTTGAATTTGGGTTTGATTTGACATTTGGGTCAAATTCAACATTTTTTGGGTTTAGAGACTTTAACCCAAATAATAATAATAATATTAAACTGGATCAAGTTAATTTTATCTAGTTCAACGGTCATGATGAAACTACATGACATCATCGAAATTTGTCTTCAACTTCAATTTGGGGCACATGTCAAATGTTGAACACAAAAGAGCAACAAGGAAAAAAAAATGTTACTGTTGTTACGTTGACTTTTTATTTTTATTTTTATTTTTTATTCTTTATCTAGGCTCTAAGAACATCTTGATTGCCCCTGAACCTTCTATATTTAAAAAATATTATTTTTTATATATATATTGTGTTTTTGGTCATCGAACAATCTTTACCTTTATAGAGTTATTTCCTTGTTAAGAATATATATATATATATATATATATATATATATTTTGGGTTCATGGTGATTTTTAGCATTAAGACTTTTGAAGATCTCATGCATACATTTTGAAGTCAAGGAGTTATGCCGAAAAGAGCATATGTTCCTCACGTTGAGGTTGTGAGTGCTTTCTTGTACTAAAATTTGTGTAATCTTTCCAACTTGTTTTCTCTTTCTTTCTAACTTAACTTCTCTCTTAATATTTTCTCCATTTTTATTAAATAATTATCTCTAAATTTTTTTCCCATATATATATATGAATGCAACCGTTTGATGTGTAGCTACCTCTTCTCCTAAACATCAGCCGTACCCATTGAATTTAAAAGACACCTACATTAAAACAATCATGTCCTATCAGTGAATAACAAATAAAGAGCTTGAAATGTGACACACATATTCCTACGGTCGTGTCTATTCAATAAAAGGACAAAATGGTCATTTTTAAAAATGTAGAGGTTAAATAGGTAGAGGTAGATTCTCCCTTATAACCCATTTTATATAAACTAGTATTGAATACATGCTTCATAGTATGTTGAAGTTTTAATTTAAAGTTTAAATAAAGTATTTAATTTTATGTAAAATTTTGTATATGTAATAAATAAAATAATATTTAAATTTAGTATTTATCATCCTAAACTTTTAAAAGCAGTAAAATAAATGATTGAAATAACATTAAAATATAATTGATGCTATATGTCTATTTCAACTTTTCATTTATCTTCAACTTTTTTCTCATGTCTCTTCACTTTTTTCTCTATAAAATTTACTTTTATATATATATTATATTTCAAATAATTTTTTGTTATCCTCTTCACATTTTTCTTAAATATTTTCTCTCTCACATACATTGACCATATCTTAAAATTAGTAATAATTACATAGAACTCGAAAAACCATTTCAAAGAATACAAATATAATATCACCAAAAATTTCGATACTTCATAATAAAATGCACATTTTATGATTTTTAAATAACAAAATGTTCATTAAAGAAATGTGAAGACCTCTGGAAGAAAATTTAATGATAACAAATATAAATTTAAAAGATAACATGGAAATATTATGAGATGGAGTTGAAAGCTACATTTGACATTGTGTTAGCTGTATCAAAAAGCCATATTCCTTTGTAGGCTACAACACATATCAACACATATATACGAAGAGTTGGAGATTTAAACCTCTGACAACTTCTTTGTAAACGATATAAATAATTTATATTAGTTGAGTTTATTCATGTTTGCCATTACAAAATATATTTATCCTTTACTAGTATATTATCAAGAATAATTGTGATGGGTGACAAACCAGCGATTACTATTTGCAATATAATAATTTTTAAAAAGATTTACAATGATAGCAAATCTTTAAAACAATATTTCCTTATTCCTTTTTTTACCCTAAGTTCTACTATCCCTATTTTCTTTTCTTCTCTTTGCATTCTTCTTTTTCTCTTTTTCTTGATTTTTATATTGTTAATTTTCAAAGTTGATAGTCATTGAGGAAAGTCTATTATTGATAATCATTAATATAATAGTTTTTCATCACTGATACAACTTAATCTTTCAAAGTTGATAACCAGTTATATAGAAGTCTATCATCGATAGGCACATCGATGACCTTAAGTGTTAATATTTCAAGGTTGATTCTAATTGGTAAAAGTCCATTGGTGATAGACACTAATAGAAACTATCAATGATTATCACTGATAGCAGCTCTCAGTGATAACTTTCAATTTAAAAAAACTAGGAAGAAGCATGCAAAAATAGAGAATTTTGAGTTTTCATTTGGTGGGTTGAGTAAAAATCACTTGGCTTTTTAATCTTTTATAATATCTGAGTCTATTTTTATATTACACCTATAATTATTTTACCTTTATACTATATATGTTTTGGACCTCACTGTCATTTATGCAACAGCCCTACTATCAATAATATTTTTAATGTGACAACTAAGACGTGTGTCAGCATATATATGCAGCATATAATTACAATTTCAGCTCCTAATGCTTGAAATAATATTTTATTGAAAAAAAAAAGGCTGAAAAAGGTCCCATCAAGAGGAGCCAGTATATGATTATTGTACTCAGAATTATTATTTTTCGAGACTCAGAAATTGAGTAACATGTTTAAATATGCAATAGAAAACATGGTTGTACTGGATGAAATGTGAATACTTATTTTTAATTGGTTTTTTGTACGTAAATGCCAAATGAAAGAAATTAAAGAAAAAACCATGTAACACATCAAACATTTTTCCAGCATTCACATGTAAATAGTTTTCTTGTTTCTCTTTACGCGTACTACGTACACTATTTAAAGTAGAGAGATAAATATTAGAATTAGTTTTGGTAAATTGGTTTTTTTATTGTTATTGTCACTTGTATTTTGATTGTCTATTTATTGGGCCAACTCATTCATGAATATTCAAGACAGACTTTTAAATTTCTCTAAACAAATATGGTATCAGATGTTTTAAGTAATCTCTCTCAAGGGTTATTCAGAGTTTTTCTCCTCTTTTCCATGACTGATCTTCTCGATAACCCTTTTGCTTCAACGTTAATGGAAAAATTTTCATCTTCTTCCTCAGTTCTTGATGAATATTTGAATCCTTATTTTCTCAATCGCTCTGATAGCACAAATCTTATACTCGTCTCATATTTGTTGACAGAGTCTAACTATACTTCATGGAGTCTAGCTATGATTCTAGGGCTCATGGTCAAGAACAAACTTGGATTTGTTGATGGAAGTTTATGTCCAAACCTGATGGAGATTTGTGAAATTCATGGATTATTTATAACAGTGTAGTTACAACATGGATTCTCAATTCTCTCTCAGAGGAGATCTCTGTGAGTGTTAACATCTGTCATTCAGCACGGGACATTTGGCTTGATCTTCAACAACGATATCAACCTAAGAACAGACCTCGGATCTTTCAACTTCGTTGTGAGTTATCGACTCTTTCTCAAGATCAGCTCTCTGTTACGCTTACTTTGCAAAAATGAAAACGTTGTGGAATGAACTTGCCTCTTACCGTCCCTTCCCGTACTTGTGGTCATTGTACTTGTGGAGGAGTTAAAGATTTGGTTAACTATTTTCAAACAGAGCATGTAATGACTTTTCTCATGGGCTTGAATGATTCTTTTAGTCAAATTCGGACACAGCTTCTGTTAATGGAACCTGAGCCTTCTTTACAACAAGTTTTTTTCTCTTGTTGCTCAAGAAGTTGAACAACGTGCTTCTGTTGCACTTTCCTCCTCATCCACTTTTTCGTCTGCTGCAACTCTCTTAGTAAAGAACTCTTCGTCCTCTACTTCTTCCTTTGTTAATTCAAGTGCTCGTTCCTCATCAACTTTTTCTAATTCTAAGAAGAAAGATCGTCTGATTTGCACCTATTATAATATTTCAGGTTACATGGATTTCCTCCTGGATATAAAAATCAAAAGAATACCTCAACTAAGCCAAAATCTTCCTCTGCAACTGCTTCTAGTTCTATTCCTGGATTTATAGCAGAACAATGTCAAAGTCTACTGAGTCTTCTTCAGACACATCTATCAAAAGCCAAGACTACTTCTTATTCTGATGTTATCACTTCTCATTTAGCAGGTATATGTTCTGTTTCTTTTTTATCTGTTGGTTCTATATCTTGGATTCTCGATTCTGGTGCTATTACACATATTTGTTCTTGTCGAGATTTTTTTCTCCCATCTCATGCATGTGTCTGTGATGTACGTTACTTTTCTTGATCAGTCTCGTATAAATGTGGATTTTATTAGTGATATTCAGTTTGATTCTCATCTTATACTCTGAAATCTTTTGTTCGTTCCTAATTTTCACTATAATCTGATTTCTATAAGTGCCTTATCTGTTGATTAGTCAATTGGTGTTAAATTTCTTAAGAATTCCTGCATTATTCTGGACAAGTCAACCATGAAAATGATTGGAAAGACTTATCTTTGGCAGTGACTTTATAAGTTGCAGATAAGTTCAAACAAATCAACTGATAATGTTTCTGTTTCTATGTATTCTTCTGTTTCTCATATGGAGAATACTAACATTTGGCATAATCGAATGGGTCATCCCTCTCACAAACACTTATCTACCTTGCAAACTGTTTTATCTTTTAAATTTCAGAATTATACTTCTACTACTTGTATGATTTGTCCTCTTGCAAAGCAGAAAAGACTATCTTTTATATCTCATAATAATGTAGCTTCACATGTGTTTGATCTTATTCACTGTGATATTTGGGGACCATATCAGAATCCTACGCATTCTAGTTATCAATACTTTCTAACACTTGTTGATGATCACTCCCAATATACATGGGTTTTTTTTTTTTTTTTTTTTTTTTTTTTTTTTTTTTTATGAATCAAAAGTCAAATGTTTTAGTGATTGTTCCACGTTTATTCAAACTCGTTGAGAATTAATTTAATGCATTTATTAAACAATTTCAGTCTGATAATGCCCTAGAACTTGCTTTTACTGATTTCTTTGCTAGTAAAGGAATTCTACATCAGTATTCTTGTGTTGCTCGTCCAGAATAGAACTCTATTGTTGAGAGAAAACATCAACATCTTTTGAACGTTGCTCATTCTTTACTCTTTCAATCACATGTTCCTATTAAGTTTTGGGGTGAATGTGTTCTTATTGCTTGCTTTCTCATCAATCGGATTCTTTCTCCTTTATTACAGTTGATTACACCTTATTTTTGTTTATATGGACAACATGCTTATTTTTATATTCGAACTTTTAGTTGTTTATGTTTTGCTTCCACATTAACAAACCAATGGTTGGTTCATCCTCTATAATTCCTGCTTTGTTTTTGGGTTATCCTCCAAGGATTAAAGGATTCCAGCTTTATGATATTGAAAAGCAGCACATTTTTATTTGAAGGGATGCCACTTTTCATGAAAATATGTTCATTTTTCACAACACTAATCAATATGAAGTTGTAGATAATTTCCTAGATTTGGTATTGCCAAGGATATTGTATGCTTCATTACCTAATATTGTTCATAATACTAATGTGAATAATCCTTCTCTTCATGATGTTGTAGCCACACCACCTATTGTTCATAGTGATAGTTCTATTATGAATAATAATGATGATCAAGTTACTTCTCCAAATGATGACATACTTGCAGAATCTTAAAATGATGATATTGTTGTTGTTGAAACAAGGCAATCTTCATATGATATTCATGATGCTTCCGATGGTTGATGTCTTGGTGGTTCTTCCAATGATGTTTATGATAGTGATAGCATCATTCCTTGTCGTTCTACCAAAATAAAAAAATTCTTTCTTATTTAAAGGAGTATCAATGTAGTCTTTTACATGCTACCTCCATGGAACCAACTAGATCTCGATATCTTTTGACTTCTGTTATATCAAAAACTTTCTCGTGCTTATCGACATTTTGTTTTGAGTGTCTCTTTGGAATATGAACCACAGTTTTATCACCAAGCTGTCTCTTTTCCTCATTGGAGGTTTGCCATGATTGATGAATTAAAAGCATTGGAAGCCAACAACATTTGGTTTGTAATTCCTCTTCCTCCAGGGCAGCACTCTATTGGTTGCAAGTAGGTGTATAAAGTCAAGCATAAATCGGATGGATCTGTTGAACGTTATAAAGCTCGCCTCGTTGGAAAGGGATATACTCAACAAGAAGGCTTAGATTACATTGAGACCTTTTCTCCTGTGACTAAATTGGTAACAGTCAAGGTACTTCTTACTCTTGTTGCTTCTCTTAATTGGCCATTAGTTCAACTTGATGTGAATAATGTTTTTTTGCATGGTGATTTAGTAGAGGAAGTTTATATGGATTTGGCTCTTGGTTACAAGCATGATCATGTTCCAATTAAGGAGGAGTGTTTAGTTTGTAAAGTACATAAGTCGATATATGGTTTGAAGCAAGCTTCTCGCCAATGGTTTGACAAATTTTCTAATGCATTGTTGTTACTTGATTTTTCTCAATCCAAGTCTGATTATTCTCTATTCATCAGAGGTTCCAGATCTCATTTTCATTTTTTGCTTGTATATGTGGATGACATTATAATTACTGGTGCTTCTCTATGTGATATTACTGAACTGAAAACTCACCTTGATAAGAACTTTAAGCTTAAAGATTTAGGAGATTTGGGTTATTTTTTAGGGCTGGAGTTGGAAAGGTCTTCAAAAGGTATTTCTTTACCTCAACAACATTACACTTTACAATTGCTTGAAGATACTGGTTTTCTATCTGACAAACCATGCTCTTTACCGTTGGATCCTAATCTTAATCTTCGGTTAGATCAAGGAGAATTGTTAGAAGATCCATCCACTTATCGACGGTTGATTGATTTATTATTATACTTACTTGTATCTTGACCTAACATTATTTTTGTTGTTCACAAGATAAATCAATTTGTGTCACAACCTCGATATCCACATTTATCTGTAGTTCATTCTCTGTTGCGTTACTTGAAAGGAAATCCTAGCAAGGGCATTTCCTTAAGGCTGATTCTTCTTTTCAGTTGAGGGCTTTTGTTGATGCTGATTGGGCATCTTGTTTGGATACCAGAAAGTCCACAACTGGTTTTTGTGTTTTTTTTAGGTGATTCATTGGTTGCTTGGAAGGCAAAGAAATAGACTACAGTGTCATGTTCTTCTGCTGAAGCTGAATATCGAAACTTGGCTGTCACCACAAGTGAAATTATATGGATTCTTCAACTTCTTAAAGATCCCAAGTTCCTCCTACGGTTCCTGCTCTTATATTTTGTGATAATCAATCGCTGTTCATATTGGATCTAATCCAAATTTTCAAGAGCGGACGAAGCATATTGAGATCGATTGTCATTTTGTTCGAGAACGTCTTACTTGTGGTGACATCAAGCTTTTTCCTGTTCGTTCTAACGCTCAGTTGAAAAATATTTTTCCAAATCATTATCGTACTCTTCTTTTACTTCTTTATTAGACAAGATGGGAATTATTGATGTTCATTTTCCATCTTGATGGGAGAGTATTAGAATTAGTTTTTAACTGGTTAGGTGGTTATTTTATTGTTATTGTCTCCTGTATTTTGATTCCCTATTTATTGGGCCAACTCATTAATTAATATTCAAGGCAGACTTTTAAGTTTCTCTTAGCTTTAATAATAAATGCCGTTTTCTTTTTATAGCCCCAACAACGATACACACTTAAGCCTTCACTCTAACACACAATACTAATTGAGAAAATTTCTGATGGGTATGAAGGGTTGCTTCCTTTATGCTTGAGGTGGGTGAAACCCGTATTTGCAAAGCTCCCGGCCATGGCGGTCAAGCTAGCGAAGGACGACCCGAGAAGGGTAGTTCATGCTTTGAAAGTTGGATTAGCTATAACCTTGGTGTCTTTCTTCTACTATTTCAAACCTTTATATGATGGATTTGGAATGTCTACAATGTGGGCTATCGTCACCGTCATTGTCGTCTTTGAGTTTTCGGTTGGTAAGTGTAATATTCATAGAAATTTTCAATTTAATATTTCATTCATATTCAATCAGTGAAGATGATGATTAAGAGATCATGACCCTCCAATTTTAATATTGTTAACAAACTATCCTTAGACCTAAAATCTCGAATTATGATAAATTTTATAATCTATTCATATTCTTAATGCTCGTGACATATTTTGAACAGGAGGAACGCTAGGAAGAGGTTTAAATAGAGTTATGGCAACGTTTTTAGCTGGGGCTCTAGGGTTTGGAGCTCATTATTTGGCAAGCTTGGGTGGAGAGACTGGCCGACCAATAATGCATGGCTTGTTTGTGTTCGTCCTAGCTAAATTTCTAATTGTCCATCCTCAAATGTTTCTTGCCAATGAAAATTGAGTAAAAAGACGATATAAAAAATTTATGGTAATTTAATTATTTATACGGTTATCTCTAATTTGGATAATTAGTATAAAAAACAAATTTTGTAAACCTAAGTTTACTTAACTTCCATTTGAATAATGTGGCTTCCTTGAAAATATGTTGGAAAAGAACTTTTTATGTTGTTGAGAAGGTCACTTTGTGACACATGTAAAAAAGTAAAATTACTACTTTTGAGGAATAGTATGCTCAAATATCCAAGTGTTCGTCAACCTAAAATATGTATAACCAAGGAATGATACAATCAAATAGTTATTTCATGAGATTAGTCGAAGTTTACATAATTGATTAGGATATTTGACGGAGTTTAACAATTTTGAGTGTTAAAAAAAAAAACAATTTTGAGAGTATTTTTCTATTTTAGAGATGAGTATGATCTTTTACCGTGCAAGTTTATCATCTAAGTTGTATCGCCAACTACATCATCATTATCATTATTATTTATCTGTTTGATTTTTGTGTGAGTATTATATAATAAATTAAACCAATATATTTTTCTTTTAGTACATGGGACATGAGAATTTAAAATTTAGAAGAAAATTAATTATGCTTACTTTGCAAATTTAATATATATCTAAATCAAGGAAAATGATTTAATAATGTATTTGAAAAATAATAAATAAATCATGTCTTAACCTAACAACTTCGTTTGTCTGTTTGTTTTTATTTAAGTTTAATAATGATTTAACTATGTCAATCAACTCGCCAATCTGATCATTATAGTAAAAGTTTGGTTAAAGGTAAATGATCAAAATATCAAAGGATTAAATACTTACGGATCACTAAATCCTAGGTAGGTAGCCACCATAAATTGAGCTCATTCCCTCTAACTTGAACATATTAGTTCAATTGATTAAGACATTATGTCTTTGATGAAAAGATCAAATGTTTGAATCCTCTGCGCTACGTGTCAATTAATATATTTTTTTCTTTTGTATTTAAATGAATATATGATAGGTGGAATATCAACATTCATACGATTCTTTCCAAAGATGAAGGCAAGATATGCTTATGGGCTGCTGATATTCATATTGACATTCTGTATGATATCAGTATCAGGATACAGAGAGGATGAAATTGAAAAGCTTGCAATTAGTAGGATTCTCAAAATTGTATTTTGATCCTCGACTTTTAAAATTGTATTTATTTCACTTTTACGTACTTTAAAAAGCTTCCAATAAATCTCAAAACCAATGTTAATTTTGCATGTAATAAATGATTGTCAACTCCATTATGCTTACTTTATTATATAAAGATTAGCTAGTGGTAAATTCTAAATGGTTCTTTTCCTTTTTCCTTTTTAATTCTAGTTTTTAAATCATCCTAGAGGTCTTGACAGCTTGGTTAAAATAATCACAGAGGAAGAATTAAGAGAGATTTTCAAAAATAGAAAAATAAGGAAAACTATTTATACAAAATAGTAAAATTCTAATATTCTTTGATAGAGGCTGATAGAAACTAATTGAAGTCTATTATTGATAGACGCTGATAGAAGTCTATTAGTATCTATCAATGTTTCTTTTACTATTTCTGTAAATAGTTTGATATTTTTTTTATATGTGAACATTTCCTTAGAATTAATGATAATAAGCTTAATTTCCTAAGAAAAAATACAAAACCAAATATCTATCCATTAAACACGAAGTAGTACTAAAATATTTGTTTTTCCAAAAATTTGGTTAAGAATAAAAATGTAACATAGAAACCAGGGCAAAGAGACATTGTGAGAGAAAAAAGTACACCATTTTCAAAAATAAAAAAATAAAATAATTATTGAGAGAGAAACCTTATATATGCTATGATGATCTTTTCATTTGCAGATGCCATCACAACAAATCCATGGTCAATTCCAAGAGGAATGTATGAAGATATGCAGTGAATCAAGTAGTGGATTAAGAGAACTATCATTAGCACTAAGAAAAATGGTTCCTCCACTAATAGCCAAAGCCCACATAGAGAAAGCAAAGATTGCAGCTGAGAATCTCAAAGTCCCATTTGGAAGAATGGAGATTTGAAGAAGTGAATAATGCTATGGAGATTGTTCATGTTGTTTCATTGACATCACTTCTATTTGACACAATTTGTTGCATAGGGAAGATTGTGGATTCAATTAAAAAGTGGGCTTCAATGGCAGGTTTCAAGGCTGTGGAAGTACAATCAAGTTTAGCACCACAACACCAAAAGGATTTGCAAGATGAAGATTCATTGCAGCCGTGGCATGGAACCTATTCTTTTACCTCATCATGTCATTACCATTGATGAAGAAACTCCTTATTAATGCTTTGAAGCATTTTCAAATAAGAGGGTTGAAAATTTATAGCGATTATTAGATAAACATGACTCCATCTCAAAATCAATATGTAGTGAGAGGAGATAATCCATGTATCTAACTAAAATTGTGATATTTTTTTCATCTTCTCAATGTTTGAGATCCTCAACACGTGTCTCCTTAAATGATGTTTCTTTGTGATCACTACTATTGGGTTTGAAAAAGGCAGTAGGATGACTCGTTACTTGATATGCAGATGTTAAACAGAAAGCATTGACAACAACTGTAACAACAAAAATATCAACAGCAACTAAACAAGTAAAGGTACACAGCAGTTTGTAACCCAGTTCGATGATAAACACTTACGTTTGGGGGACAGAGTGCCCAGGAAAGATAATCCCCTAATATTAAAGAGTTAAACAGTTTGTAATGTAGTATTTATCTGTAATACATGAACTACTATAGTGGCTCACGTAGAGCTCAACTCACACGTCACCTAGGCTTCTACTCGATGTGAGACTCCTTCTCAACTAAACTTAGACTCCACCTAAGTATATTAATATTAGCATCTGATACTTCGACACCTGAAAGTGTGTGAGACTCCTATCAACCTGATTATCTTTCTCTTGGATTAGCGAACTCCCTTTACTGACAAATCTCAGGTCTCCATTAGATAGAGAACTCCTTCTCTGAAGCTGAGTCTTACGCTCCCCCTAAGACTGAGAATCCCTTCTATGGTAGCAATGACTTAGGCTCCCCTAAGACTGTCAAACTCTTTGAAGTGTTGCACTCAATGGATGAAGAACATGCAGAACAGAATAATGAGCAAATTAGCAAGAACACGATTTATAATAGTTTGACCGAAGTACAGAAAACGTCTTGCTTAATTAAACAAATGTGACAACCTTAAAAGCACAACAATAAATAACATATACGATAGCTAACGAAAAAAGTTATAATAGGCTTTTTATAGCCTTTTTGGAAAATCCTGACAGTCCATGTTATTAAAAGTCTGGGACTTTTTATAGCGTTTTTCTAAAACTATAATGAAGCTATTATAAAGTATGAAGATATAGCTTATATACGATGCTATAAAAACATTTGATAGCATTTTTTTATTAAAACTATAATATATTTGTATAGCTAAAATAATGTGTTATCTTTAACATATAATAGTCTTTTTCCAACGCTATAATATAGTATTTATAGCTGTAATTGTATGCTATAGTAATGTTATTTAATCCTTTCCAATTATTATAATTATTATAATAACCTTTTAATAACATTTCGTTTCTGCTATATAAATCTTTCTTTCTATAGCTTTAACTCACGACTATAAAAGAGGTAATATTTTTTTCAAAAATAACTTTTTAATTAATTAGATTTTGATAAATTTTAGCTGAAGTACTCAATTTTAGTTAAAATATACGCACATAATATACTTCATAACATAATAAATACTAATAACTTCCATTCATAACCTATTAATATTAAAAAATAAAATAATTTCCTAGAATAAAGTTGTGTCTAAATAATACAAGCTAGATACAGTATTTAATGACCACACCAACAACATAAGTTAGCCCTCAAAATACAAAGTGTTCAAAATTCACCAAGTATTCAAAAATACGTAGTTAATTTGTCATTGTTGGTTCTCTTTTCCTGTAGTAAGGCATCATTTCATTTACCTACATAAATTTATAAAATCTATATCACTATATGATTTTGTATACACCAACAATAGTGAATATTAAATAAATACAGAAAATCTTTTAATAAATGTAGATAAATAAGCTTAGAAAATAACATACCAATAATCACCTTATTAGATGGCCATGCACCTGTACTGCCAAAAGCTTCTTCAATACATGTCATCTCAAATGTAAGCCTCCAAAAATATGCGTTGGGTTTCTTTGATACATCAACCCATACTCTAACTACATGTGGACCAATAGGAATGTGATGAACAAGAGCAGCTGGATCATTAGAAGACCATCGTCCTTCTGCAACAGTCTCTCCTGAGTCGTACCAATCTAATAACTTGCACTTAATTTAACTATTTTTATTGATACTCCATCAAAAGGAAAAATATGAGATATTAGAATAAGATAATGATGAAATCAAGAATAATTCTCATCACATTACAAATAAATTTACCGATGGAGATGATATTAGAAAATTTGAAGGAATATTTGTTGCCTTAGATACACTTGCAGTAGCGTTTGAAAATTCCTCAATTAGTTCAACCTATGATAATTTCATATGAAACAAAAAAGTTAACTAATTATAAGAAAAAAATGAATGTAAGTGATTTAAAGAAAAAAGATTACCTGTTTCTTTATAAAACATGATATAATTGCTTTCATTTCTATCATTTCATCTTTCATTGCTTTCATTTCTAACATTTATTCCTTCATCTTCAAATATTCTTTTTCAAGAACCTTGTACTCGTTATCTTGTTGAGACAATAGAGATAGTTTTGTACGAGTCACACCAAACCCAAATCCTCTTACATGACCATGGTCAGGGCCAAGAACTTTACTCAGAGCATCATCAACCATGTTAGTTGTTGATGTTGTCGTCTCAGCCTCAGTTTGTTCAATGCGCTCCTAGCAACAAGTATATGCGAAATTATATAATAAAAATCCCACATTTTCATCTATCCTTTACCAACAAAGTCAATGCTCTTAAACTTTTCAACCCTCTCCACCACCCACCTCCCCTCTCCCCTCTCCCCTCTCCCCTCTCCCCCAAACATAGTACACTTCAATCAAGTCATTCTTCAATAGAAGAAGTTCACAAACTCCATAAGCTAATTATACCAACAAAGTATATTCTTAACAACCTTTTAAGAAAAATAACATAGTAATGTTTAAAAATATCACTTTCAAACAAATTTCACATACACTATAAGCATAATATCCCAACAAAGTCAGTGCTCATAAACTTATGGCAAAGGGTTATACCTAGGTTGCAAATATATCTACAAGAGGAAAAGAGGTGTAGATGGAAAGGTACAAACCTTTAAAGCTAGGCTTGTGACAAAGAGTTATACCCAGTTTGAGGGAGTGAACTATGAAAAAACTTGCTCACCCATTGTCATGTTAAAGTCTATTAAAATTCTCTTGTCCATAGCCACATATTATGACTATGAAATATGGCAAATGGATGTCAAGACTTCCTTTTTAAATGGTTAATCTTAAAGAGACCATCTATATGAATCAAACAAAAAGATTCATTGAACAAGATCAAGAGCAAAAAGTTTGCAAGCTTAATCGATCTATTTATGGATTTAAACAAATATCTCGATCTTGGAATATAAGATTTGATGTTGTGATCAAATATTATGGCTTTGATCAGAATGTTGATGAGCCTTTTGTTTACAAGAAAATCATCAACAACTCGGTAACTTTCCTTGTGCTGTATGTCGAAGATATCATACTAATTGAGAATGATGTAGGTTTTCTGATTGATGTAAAGAAATGACTAGCCGCCCAATTCCAAATGAAAGATTTGGGAGAGACACAGGTTATTCTAGGGATTCAGATCATCAGGGATCGTAAGAAGAAAAATTTGGCCTTTGTCTCAGGCATCGTATATTGATAAAGTGCTTATCAAATATTTGATGCACAATTCCAAGAAGGGTTTATTATCTTTTTGGCATGGAATTATATTGTCCAAGGAACAGTGTCCTAAAACTCCTCAAAAGGTTGAGGAAATGAGACGAAAACCCAATGCATCAGCTGTTGGTAGCCTTATGTATGCAATGTTATATAACAGACCTGAAATTTTCTATGTAGTAGGGATTGTCAGTCGATATCAATCCAATCTATGATTAGATCACTGGACGATGGTCAAAACAATCCTCAAGTACCTTCGGAGAATGAGGGACTATATATTTGTGTATGGAGATAAGGATTTGATCCTTACAAGATACACGAATTCTGACTTTCAGACTGATTAGGATTCTCGGAAATCCATATTAGGGTTAGTATTTACTCTGAATGGAAGAGCTAGTTTGGAGAAGCATTAAGCAAGGATGCATCGCAGACTCCACTATGGAAGTCGAATACGTAGCTGCTTGTGAAGCTGCTAAAGAGTCTGTTTGGCTTAATAAGTTCCTTATTGATTTGGAAATTGTATCAAATATGTCTTTGCCCAACACACTTTATTGTGATAATAGTGGTGCTGTGGCAAATTCGAAGGAACCTAGGAAGCATAGTAAAGACAAACATATTGAATGAAAATATCACTTGATTCAAGAGATTGTGCATCGAGGTGACATGACTATCATGAAGATTGCTTCGGAGAACAACGTTGCTGATTTGCTTACAAAGGCTATCATAACTAAAGTGTTCGAGGGTGATCTAGAAAGTCTAGGTCTATGATTATCTAGAGCAAGTGGGAGATGTTACTGGGGTATAGTGTACGCCCTAATTTATTGTATTTTGTACTTTATTTGTATTGTACATTAAGCTCCCTAAGCTTTAGGACAAGTGGGAGATTGTTGGGATTGGTGTCCTAAATCTTTTGTATTCTCATAATTTATAAACATTGTATAAACAAATTACTACTAGTAAAATAATTGTTATTTTACGAGCTTACACTCAATCCAATAAACTAAGATCATACATTATTTTATGTAATTTAAACAAGTATGTAGAAACATACATATGAATCTTGTTTAAATAATAACTTAAATGGTCTGTAGTAGATGGATAAAGCTGGATACCTTATCCTAGTGACACTACGAATACGACCCGTTTTGTAGATGTTATAAGTGTTGTAAAGTACTACAAATAAT
This sequence comes from Benincasa hispida, assembly GCF_027475165.1. NCBI lineage: Eukaryota > Viridiplantae > Streptophyta > Magnoliopsida > Cucurbitales > Cucurbitaceae > Benincasa > Benincasa hispida. Next base: position 45,099,690 of record NC_143479.1, read on the forward strand.
CTTATCCTGATCATTCATATGGAAATATGTGAGCGGGGGTATCCTATACAAATAGTTTGTATAAGACCGGACCACGAAATGATTAGTTTTATTGTATAACACCATTAGTAATAGAGACTTACATTTCATCAGGATGACCATAGGTGACATGACCTGAATCCTGAGTGTTGTGAACTCCTGCACGTGAAGGCCGTCCTTTGATTTTTATAGGTGAGAATGGCCAGATTGCCAACTCAATATGTCTACTATTTTGGGGATTCTCTGATTAGGGAGTTGGGAACACAACTACACAAGACGGAACTCACTCATTCCCTAATATAAGGGTACTAAATAGATAAATTACTCCCTTAAGGGCTTGAATAATGTGGCTACACCCTCTTGGCCCGAGAGGGACTTGATCATGGTTGGAATATGACTTATTGTTCATTAGAGGAATCAGTGGTACTTAAGAAGTTAGATGTAACTACAAGGGCAAAATGATATTTTTGGTCCAACTATACTTATGAGCAATTTGTGAAGGGTCATCTCATTGTTGATTGGTTATATCCAAGACACAAAAATATATTTGTAGTGCAAAGAGTGCAGCTGTTGGTATTTAGTGGAGTGACTGATAGTTAATAGATGTTGGGTAATTCAATTAAAGAGTTTAATTAATTATCCAAGTATCATTGGAGCTTCAATATACAGATCCATTGGTCCTCTCTATAGCTCAATAGAGATTAAATTGAGAAATAATTTTGGATTAATTTGAATTGTTCAAATTAATTGAAGGAAATTAATTATATATGATATAATGATTTAAATTAATTATATGTGATATAATTAATATAATGTATTAGATACATTATAACATAAAGTATTTTGAGAGGATTTTGAATATGATTTAAATACAAATTATATGAATGAGATTCATAAAATTAAATTTAATGTAAATATGATTTATGTTAAATATCATAAATAGTTGAGGGGAATTAAATATTTGAATATGATTCGAATATTAATTATATGAATGAGATTCATATATTTAATTTTTAGTATAAATGTGATTTATATTAAATGTCATGCATAGTTGAGAAAAATAAAACTATAGGTTATATTGTATTTGATACAATATAAAACTATAGGTTATATGTTATATTTGATATATATATATATATATATATAATAAGGTAGTTATTATATATATATGAATTTTAATTAAATTAATTTTATTTATTTTTAACTTAATGGAATTATAACTCCCTCCCCTTAATTCTCTCTGCCAAAAACGTGCACGAGGCAGTTCAAGGGGTTGAGCCATTCATTCTTCATCCTTTTTGAAAAAAATTATAGTGAAGGAAACTCTCATTCTTATTCTTCCTTTCATCCTCTTTCCCTCTTCCAAAAGTTTGTGCAGAGCCCATCACTCCTGCACATTCTCATTCCCAAGAGAATACAAAAGGTTCTCAAGTGATGCTGCCTAATTGGGATTCTGTATTTTGGAGTTCGAGATTCAGAACGAAGGGTTCGTGATTTGGATCGAGTAAGTGTCAATTTATTCCCTATTTCTTTTTTTTTATAGCATGTTGTAAAGGTTTTGTTTGATCATGCACAATTTGTTTTTGATTCTGTAATTTAAAGTTTTGTAATAAAAAAATTAAAATTGGAAACGATCCCCGCTTCGACACAAGGATCTTCATCGATTTCCTTTCAATTTACACACAACAATAAAAGACTACATCACCTTGAAATTAAGTGAACTTATTGTTTTTGTATGATTGCGTGTTTCTATCTTGCTCGAGGACGATCTAATACTGTAAATGGATAGATAATTAAAAAACAAAGAAAAAGAGTGACCATTCGCCTAAAAGTAGAGGGATATAGCGTTGCTCACATAGTTTTCACATCTCTTTTTGCCCTAATTCACCAATTTTCATTAAATTTGATCTCTTCTCTTGTCCTAAGGTAAACTTTGATCTATTATAGGGTTTTTTTTTTATCAGTTTAAATTCAAAATAGCCCATTTCGTTCCAAATTTTTGATTTCCTATAATTAAACATAATAAAACATTAGCGAGCACAAATTAACAATAAAACTAACAAAGTTTTAAGCCTAAGAACGCATTTTTTTTAAGTGTGTTTCAATCATTCTTGTAATTTTGAAATTGTTTGAGGTTATAAGTATTGGTAATATTGAAGACATGAACTTTGTCAAAGATATTTGTGGAAATAATATAGGTAAATAATTTAAACATCTATTACAACTTTTTTTTTTTTTTTTTTTTAAGAAAATCACAAACGAATTTGACAAGTTAAATCCGTCAAATAGTCGGATCCCATCAACAAATAGAATAGACATTTAATAATAAGATAGGAAAAAATGAAAAGGAAAGATTCTCTCCACATTGTTATATATAGAATGAAACATGTTTTAGAATTTGTAGTGGGAGAAAATATAATTAAAAAGAAACTTAAACTAACCCAACTAAATTTCAATCTCAATAGTATAGATTGATAGACTCGAATATCTTTAACCTTATGGTCAATAATGTATGTCTTATTTCGTTGAGCTATACTCATGTTGATACTTTATGAACATTACTTGATCTACACCACTAACACTATTCTTTATTTTGTTATTAACTTTCTATTGTTCCTTTATTTCAAATACTAAGTCATTATCTTGAAAAATTGAAAGAATAGATTTACATATTTCATTTTTATTTTAAAAATTTGATTAAAAATTCAAAGGTTAGTCAAATAACGTGAAAATTAGTTAGAGGAAACGGATACAAATTTAAAAAATAACATAGACGCATTATAAAAAGGAGTATATATCTTAATCTTGATTTCCATATAAGCAACTTATAGCTATATACGTGTATACCATGTATATTGTCAGAATGTCCGCACCTATTTCTTGAAAAAAGATTTAAGAAAAAACAGAAATCTGAAAAAGCTGCCCATGAAGGAACCAGCATATATTATCAATGTCCACGTACTATAAATTTCCGAAATAGTCACATGTTTTAAATATGCAATTGAAAACAGCGATCTGTTCGGTACAGTATGAAAATTATTTATTCTTTTTATGGGATTGTACGTTAATCAAGAACAGTCAAAGATGAGTACACTCATAAATGGCAAATGAAAAAAAAAATTAAAAAAAATATAACTCATTAAACATTTTCAAAGTATTCACATGCAAATGTTTTTTTTTTTTTTAAAAAAAAAATTCATTTTACGCGGAAACTTACATTATATTAAGTAGAGATTAACGCTGTTTTTTTTATAACCCCAAAAACAATACACACAAGCCTTCACTCTAACAATGGCAACTGAGAACAATTCTGATGGGTATGAAGGGTTGCTACCTTTATGCTTGAGGTGGGAGAAACACATATTTGCGAAGCTCCCGGCCATGGCGGTCGAGCTAGCGAAGGACGACCCCAGAAGGGTAGTTCATGATTTGAAAGTTGGATTAGCTATAACCTTGGTGTCTTTCTTCTATTATTTCAAACCTTTGTATGATGGATTTGGAATGTCTACAATGTGGGCTATCGTCACCGTCATTGTCGTCTTTGAATTTTCAGTTGGTAAGTGCAATATTGATAGAAATTTTCAATTTAATCTTTTATTCATATTCAACCAGTGAAGATGATGATTAACAGACCATGTCCCTCTAATTTTAATATTGTTAATAAACTATCATTAGACCTAAAATCTCGAATGGATAGATTATGATAAATTTTATATTCTATTCATATTCCTAATGCTCGTGACATGTTTTGAGCAGGAGCGACGCTAGGGCGAGGTTTAAATAGACTGGCCGACCAATAATGCTTGGCTTGGAGCTCATTATTTGGCAAGCTTGGGTGGAGAGACTGGCCGACCAATAATGCTTGGCTTGTTTGTGTTCGTCTTAGGTAAATTTTTAGTTATTGTCCATCCTCAAATGTTTCTTGCCAGTGAAAAATGAGTAAAAAAACATGACATAAAAAATTTATGGTAATCTAATTATGTATATGATTATCTCTAATTTGGGTAATTACTATACAAAAACAAACTTTGCAAAGCTAAGTTTACTGGATTGATTTCGAATAATGTGGTTTCATTGAAAATATGTTGAAAAAGAATTATTTGTGTTGTCGAGAAGGCCACTTTGCGACACACGTGAAAAAGTAAAATAATTACTTTTGAGGAATAGTACACTCAAATATCTAAGTGCTCACCAACCTAAAATGTGTATAAACAAGGAATGATACAATCATATTGTTATTTCATGAGATTAGTCGAAGTCTACATAATTGACTACGATATTTGATGGAGTTTAACAATTTTTAGTGTTAAAAAAAACTTGAGAGTATTTTTCTAATTTTGGAGATGAGTTTTATCTTGATTCATTTTTTGTGTGAGTATTATATTATAAATCAAATCAATACATTTTTCTTTTAGTACAATAAAATGGGGGCAACAAAATTTAAAATTTAGAGAAAATAGTACATACCAATTACCATTTAATTAGGCTTACTTTACAAATTTAATATATATCTAAGCCAAGGGAAATGATTTAATAATGTATTTGAAAAATAATAAATAAATCATGCACATGTCTTAACTAACAACTTTGTTTGTGTGTTTGTTTTATTTAAGTTTAATAGTGATTTAACTATATCAATCAACTCGTCATCATTATAGTTCAAATTTAGTTAAAGAGATTAATTTATTCTTGAACAAAATATCAAAAGATTAAATACTCACCCCTACATGTTATTAAATCCTATGTAGGTAGCCACCATGAATTGAACTCATTCTCTCTAACTTGAACATATTAATTCAATTGATTAAGACATTATATCTTTGATGAAAAGATCAAATGTTTGAAATCTCATTACTACGTGTCATTTAATATAATTTTTCTTTTGTGTTTAAATGAAATATGGCAGGTGGAATATCAACATTCATACGATTCTTCCCAAAGATAAAGGCAAGATACGATTATGGGTTGCTGATATTCATATTGACATTCTGTATGGTATCACTATCAGGATATAGAGACGATGAAATTGCAAAGCTTGCAATTAGTAGGATTCTAACTATTCTCATTGGTTGTTGTTTCACTGTCATTGTTTGTATTTTTGTGCGACCTGTTTGGGCTGGCACTGATCTTCATTATTTGGTCGCTACCAACATTCAATCTCTTGCCATTTTCTTTGAAGGTATGTACGATCGTTGATTAACTTTTTGTTTGTTTTTTTAAATTTATTTTTTCGGTTATTATCTACTTTTTCAAGAATGTTTTTAAAATTAAATAGTTATCAAACATTTAAAAATATTGTCTAATTTGTGTTCGATAATTTAGTCATAATTTGTTGGTTTTTTATGATAATTAATCTCCTTTAGTTTTTTTTTTTTTTTTTTTTGACTTGATTGATGATTGTATGTGTAAATTATCGTTGGCAGGCTTTGGAGTTGAATATTTTGGATTATCAAAAGAAGGAGAGGTTTCCAAGACCGACATGCAAAAATATAGAACTATTCTAAATTCAAAATCAAATGAAGAATCGTTAGTGAGTATTCGAGCTCGATCAAGTTAGATATCTTTTAGGGCTTGTTTGATAATCGTCTAATTCATTTATTTCGTTCTTTCTTTCTTCTTCTTTTTTTTTTCTTTTAGTTCATGTTTCATGACAATGGTTTCTTGTTATTATGTCTAACTTTTATTGGATTTTAATTGAAAGGATGTTTCTATTATGGTCATTTAGGTATGGATCTTATCATCTACTTCTATGCGAAAAATAATAGCAATTATTAAGAATAAATATTACTGATCATGATATTGGATCAACTACGTTGGATGTCATCCATACTATAGATTGAAAAAAGTTTGATACGAGTTTTCTTAGGTCCATTTGGGAGCTTATACAAGGATAAAAAAAATCACATACCTACTACTTTCTAAAATTAACTTTTCACAAAATTTGCCTACCATATTCTCTAATAAAAATTTTACAATTTTAATTCAATTTCTTTTTATAGGGATGATACTTTAATCGGTCAATTGATATTGGTTTTAATCTCTAAAAAAGCATTAGGATGACTCGCCACTCAATATGTGGTTGTTAAGCTGAAAGTACTAACAATAGTTGTAACAATAAAAATTCTAACAACAATAAAATAAGTAAAGACACATAGTAGTTGGTAATCCATTTCGGTGACAAACATCTACATCTGGGAGGCTGAACGCCCAGGAAAGATAGTCCACTAATATTAAAGAGTTAAGCAGTTTACAACATAGTACTTATCTGTAAAATCCCAACTACTACAGTTGCTCACATAAAACTTAACTCGCACATCACCTAGGCTCCCCTTAGATGTGAGACTCCCTCTCAACTAAACTTAAGTATGTTAATATTAGCAATGAACACTTCGGCATTTGACAGTGTGTGAAACTCCCTCTGACAACAATATCTTTCCCAATGTCAGTAAACTCCCTTCATTGTTGATTCTTAGGAGCTCTCTAAGATGAAGTACTCCCTCCTCCAAAGCTGAGTCTTAGGCTTCCTCTAAGGCTGAGAATCCTTTCTCTGGCAGCCAGGGCTTAGACTCCCTCTAAACTATAATAATCTTCAAAGTCTTGTATTCAACGAAAAAAGAACTTGCACAATGGAATAAAGTAAACAATGAGCAAGATAACAATGTAGGACAATTCGGTTGAAGGTTGCAAACATCTTACTCTCAAAAATCCAATTGGCGTAATAAAAAATTGCTGATTGAAAGCATACAAGAACACTCCTTTTATAGACGATTCTAGAAAAGGAAACTTCTCCCAAATAGGAGAAAATAAGCCACACAACAATAAAGGAAAATATCAGACTATATAAATCTGCCAAATATTTCCAAATTAGGAAAGTATTTTGCAGGAAAGTATTTTGATGTCAAAACCTGATGTTCGTACTTTATTTAAGACATCTGCAGAGCTAATGCCATAGAGAAAATTATAAGGCCAACAAACTAAATCTTCAACAGTCTCAAACCAACCCCGACTATCAATAAAACAACTTCTATTAGTTTTGAAGAGCATGAGTGTCACATCCCCTCATAGATTATCCACCTAATCTAGAAAGAGATGTGAAGATGCTAAACATCACCTCCCCTGATGACATTTAGCATCCAACTAACCAACTCAATTTGTACCTGAATATGAACCGTTACACAACAATCATTCAATACATTTATTTACCATTCGATATATTCCATATCATGACATTCACAAGTACATTTCATAGCTTTCTATCTCCTGCTATATACAACCGTCAACGTAGTTTAAGTACTACAAGAACACCCTTTAAACTGTACCATCACAACTACTTTATCTTACACTCCCAAAACTCAAATACATGTGGTTCGTGATATGTAAACTATCTATATAGGACTTTAAAACATGTAAACCTACAATGTAGCAAGAGATTCTTGTCGTGTGATAGCCAACAACTTAGCTTGAATCAGGAACTTGCTCGCTAACGGGGGGGGGGGGGGGGGGGGGGGGGGCGGAGAGGACATAAAACATGGAGAACACGAGCCAAAGCCCAATGAATGTAGTTTAATATGAACATATTCTTTTTCTTTAAAAAATCATTAATGAAAATCAATAACAAATTTAAAACGTCAATAGGTCTTCATGTCAACAGTTATTCAGCAATGTCATAAACATGAAACTCATTCGTGAAACCGTTATCAACACATAATACAGTAAACAACATTTTGATAATCATTAAACGTTGAAACATATAAACTTTTATAGTGGCACAATCTATACATCTCAACATAGTAACTGGTCAGGCAACACATGCCACTTACTAATTGTCACATCCAATCTATCTTTGTATGTTTTACCCTCTATTAAGTCATGTGTGCACGTAGAGTTTCTTACGATTTTAAGGTCAAATCACATTTCAACCCTGAAATCCAACATATCAAACTGACTCCGAAAGCCATCTTTCAACCCCAAAGCAATGTTACGACCTCTGGGTTAAGTCATCTTTCAGCCTCAGAGTAAGGTTGTAACTTCTAGGTTAAGCCATATTTCAGCCCTAAATCTAATAGATATCAGATTCCGAGTTAAGCCATATTTTAGCCCATAGTCCTGTCATTCCCTCTCCTTCTATGAGTTAAGCCTTTTTCAGCCTCAGATCACAAGATATGTCTGACTTCGAGTTAAGCCATCTTTCAACCTCGAAGCCAAGTCTTTCTCCGAGATAAGCCATCTTTCAACCTCGAATTTCGTCAATCATATAGAATTGTGCTCAATTCAAGTAAGTCAGCGAAATGCATAGGAAACATTCATACACAACTTGTCACCCTAAACTTAAATTCCTTTTTGGCCACACTAGCTCATGGAGATCCCCTGCTAGTCAGAGTGTACAGGTTTAGGGTTTTGAAACCCCTTTCCATAAAGTTATACAAATCACGAAAGAATTTCACACATTTCTCATTATATTATCAAACTCAATGACAATAGGGTCGTTTGTAAACCATCACCCTCAATCACTACATCTTGTGGTGTAAAACAACATTTTCAGCAACCATCACAACATCCTACCCTTGCAACACACATTTCTTTCTATATTCTTTATTATGTTTATTATTAAAACTATGCTTGAACAGCCCAGAGTTCTATCGCATTTCAACATCCTGGTCATAAGAAATTCATGATAATCATAAATCATTGATTAAACATATTTAAAACATGGTTTTCATAAAAGAGGTGAGCTTTTAACTCAAATCATAGCATACTATAGTACCACATATAGATTCTATATAGAAAACTTGGGAATAAACCACTCACAGATCAAACATATAGTTTATATAAAAAATAGTTAAAAATAAACCACTCACATTTTGCTCCATAAGCCCATTTTTCTCAAAATATCCAAAATGGCCCAAGAATCACTTTATAATCCAAAATTATTTATTTTGGGGTCAAAATATAAGGACAATCATAATTGAACTTAAAAAATGCTAACCAACATCCAAAATGCTAAAAAAACAAGCAATTGGGCACCAAAAATGGGCATGGGTGCTGGTTGTGGGTGTGGGCAGTCGAGGCTGGCCGTGGGTATGCAAGGGTGGGCGTGGGGTGCATGCTGGAGGGCACTGGGCACGACATGAGGACGAGAGCGCACGAGCGTGAAGCATGCGAGGCATGTGTGGGTGGGCAAGGCAGGGCGTGGCTTGAGGTGCCTGGCTACTGTCTTTTCTCAGTAAATTTCCTGCTATAACCCGAATTTTCAAAACTTCAAATATCATTTCTAATTAAATAAACTTCAAATAGATCTTATAAAACTCAAGAGGGATCTTTTAACTAGCTTACCAAAAAAATTTGGGCACTAAAATATTCTTCTAAGTGCCTTGAAAACCCCTTGAAAACAGCAAGCTCCGATTCACTTGATTTTTAGACAACCTCTGTTTTTTTCATGTTTTCTCTATCTTTCCAATCTCAAATCAATCTGGTAGTCCTCAATTATCTTCTACACTCAATCAGCTTTCATTTGATTCATAAACTATGAAAATGACATGAGTAAATTGGAAGAACTAACATTTCAAAAATACCCTTCATGTGTAGGCAAATTCTACCTTTTCTTCATCCAATATATTTGAAACAACCAACTGCTTGCTTGCTCTTTCACGTGGATTTTTCTCACTGTTCCTTATTTTTCCATCCTTAACTATGTTTATCAAGTTAAATGAATTTTAAAATTTAGGATATTAATTTAAAAATAATTTCCAACTTTAGCACTCATCCTCCTCCTCACCGAGGACTTGTTGCACCTACTAAGTTTTCTTTTTTTCCTTTCTTCTAAAACTTAGCCAATCATAACACATCTTCATTAACTAATTTTGCAATCATGTTAAATTACTCCAACAATCAATAATTTTACTAAGTAACTAAATAAATAAGAAGATACTTGCATTTATAAAGTAATCCCCAACTACTAACTTCAACACTCAACAACAAAACCTACTTAGGTCATATCATCCAAGTGATTCTTTAGGTAAGTTCTAGTCTCACTTATTTGAGTTAATTCTAAATATAAACAAGAGAAAAAGAAACAAGGGCTTACAAGTCAATACCCTCTTTTTGTGAATGTTGTCCTTCAAATTCTGGTGGAGGTCACTGAGAGAAAAGAATCGATAAGAAACTAAATCCAATGAAGGAAAAAAATGTATTTAATGGAGATAAAATGGAAAGAAAGGAAAAAAGATAAGAAAAGAATAAAATAAGAAGATAAAAAAGAAAAAAAGAACATGAGAGAAAAAGAAGAATCTCCAATCCCAGTAATTAGTGATAGGTGACCTTAGTCAGACAAGAGACCAATGCCTGATAGTAGGGAGCAAAATGTGCTAGTTTTAGGATGTGGTTTTAACTAGTTTTCATATGAATTTTAGTGCTTTCACAAGTTTATTTCTTTAAATTATTGCTTTAAGAATTTAGAGCAAAACTAGGCTTCATTAGTACAAAATTAGGTTATCATGTCAGTCAAAAATCAATATTTTAGGAGTATGATGTCTGTGAAGCGGTTGACATCGAAGATGGTGTTACTAAAGACATTCCATGTCAGCCAACTTTGTTGTCGATTTTTGACTGACATTATACATGAATGATATTGAGTACCTTTAATAACATCTTTTTCATTGTCAATCACTTAATTTATATTAAAGGAGTTTGCCCATCATTAAATATTTTTTTGAGACACGAAATGACTGCAATTTTTGTTTTATTTAAAAAAAAAAAAACATTGGTTGTGCACATAGCTGACTAAAAATATATCTATGTATATAATAAAATTGATATGATATTTTTATACACAACTCAACTTTCAAAAAATACAACAATTAACAAACTTAAAAAAAAAAAAAAAAACACAAGTAGTATGATTATACATCCATCCATAAACTACATTCAACTTACAAAGATGAACAAAATTCCTAACTCTAACAAGTACACGACTCTAAGACCTTAAACTTTCTTGCCAATCTGAAATAGTTTTGTCTTCTAAAGTGTTGAATACCTCATGAAGCTTCATCACCAACTTCACCACAAATAGTTTTTTATTATAAAATTGTTAGCTTCACCTTATGTAATTTGGATTTAAGAGCACCTTCATATTTTTGTCCATAATGTTTTCACTGTAGCTTCACGAGACTTTTGTGTCAAATCATATGCTGGAAGAGAATAATGAAAATAATAATAGAAAAACTATAATGGTAAATTAGAACACTATTGTGAGCGAACAACAATAATGGTTTCTGAGCCAGCAACACCCCACAAATCAACTGAGGATAACAAATGGGAAGCCTTAAAGCCTGAGAACCAATGTGGTGTTTAATTTGATTCATAACAAAAGAACCAAAATCGAGAGAAGTAAAAGTACAAATATGAAACAACAGAGTAGCCAGGGAGATAGATAAACCAAACTTATGGGAAGACGGACACCAGTTGAATATGCTAATCTTGTGAAGAACTCCATATTTCGAGCTCAAGATTGCAGTGGATAATTATCTTGGGCTTGGACGAACGAGCCCCACCAATTAACTCAAAAGCTAGCTCTCTCTAAGTTGGTCGTTTCTCAGGAATCTCTCCTGGCACTATCCTATTTAGAAACTTATTAATCAAATCAGCATTGAAGATAAACGCATGGCAATGCACATGCACTTTCTGGAAATCTGGACTGTTGGGATTATCAACTTAGAGGAGAGACATGAAAATAAATTAATGCACCAATTGAGCATAAAAAGGTGCCTAAATTCAACACCGTTTTGTTCAGCTGGGCTTGCAAAATCATATTAACAAGATCAAAACATTCATGAGTCCGGTCAGAGAGTTCCTTCTCATCAACAATCTTTCTATGCAACATATATTTCCACATGCTGGCACTTTCTTCAGTATGAAAGGATACGCCATCTAAAGGAACAGAACAAACATGTAGAGAAGTAGTTGCTTTCTTTCCTCGAGTTTTGACAAATGCTCTAGTACCCGATCAACAGAGGTTTTCAACCCATTGTCTTAAGAGGAATCAAATATATCCTCAGTCCCATCTTGAACAAATTCAGAATGAGATGTCTTTGATGACACACTATCAACACTTTTGACATCTGTAGGTTTTTTCTTAGAAAGTTCAGATAGAGGAACATTATCATTAGAATCTTCGCTATCAACACTTTTTACATCTTTATTCTCATGAGAACCTTCAGAATGACCTTCAACTTCCACAACATTTAGGTCATTCCCAACAAATTCCATAGGACAAACCTAACCTCTTCTTCAACATTACAAGGATTTTCAACTTCTTGAATAACAGTATTTGCAAAAAATTCAGAATGAGTATAAATAAGTAAAGATGCAACGGAGGTTAAAGTTTCAGACACAATTTAGCTAACAAAATCACTCAGTGCATGCACATCTGAGTCAGATAATAAGATATTTTCTGACTCTATCGAAATTGAACAAACTTTATTAGCAAGGATAGGCTAAGAAAGAATGGTCTTCAAAATAGAATTAGAAGCAATATTAGTATCTTTCAAAAAAATTTCATCAGAAACCTTGGCTTCAGGATGATCTTGATCAGAAATACTAGGGATATCTTTAGGGTTTCTAGATACAATCACAAAGTCATGCATGCTATTCGGTGACTTACTATTTTCAGAGCATATTTCAACTTCTTTTCCTATTAAATCGTTTTTCTCTTTTCCTTTTGTTTCCACCTATTGGTTTGTACTAGATTGTCTTTGTTTTGTTGAAAGGGGAGGAACACCAACTTCTTTCATTGCAATAGAATTCCAAGAACACGAACACTATACTTGTTTGTAGCAACCAGACATACATCTTCTTCGGCTGCTTGCTTTTTATTTGCTTTTTCCTTATACCTTACTATTTTGCTTCCAAATGTATGAGCATCAATTTTTGTACTTACCATCAGAAAATATAATACAAGGTTGAGAGGAAACTAGAACTGAAGAAGACCTTTACACCAGGACAGTTGGAAAAAGAAACCACCCACGACTTTTAGAGAACAATAAACACACTCACTTTGTGAAAAATTTGATTTTGATAGACGATTTAAAGCAAAGTACCATTCAATCTCCCTTATTCGAGTACCAATCATAATTAATGTGGTTTTATTTTTAAACAATTATTTAGCCTTTCGTGCTTGTTGGGTCCATAAAGAACAAAGATTGGCCGAAAGCATTAATTATAATCTTTTAAAATGCAACGACCCAACGTAGCTTTCAGGTGTTCAAAATGATTAGCATGAAGGGCCTTGGTGAAGATATCAGCTATTTGATTTTTTGTGTTAACATGCTTTAACACAATATGTTTGCTTTCAACAAGGTCACAAATAAAATGATATCTGATGTCTATATATTTAATACAACTGTGCTAAATTGAATTTTTGGATATATTAATCGCATTCATGTTGTCAGATAAAAGAGTCATGAAATCTTATGAGACATCATACTCCATTAACATTTGTTTCATCCAAAGTAATTATGTACAACTACTCCCAACAACAACATATTATACTTCAATTGTAGACAAGAAAACACAATTTTGTTTCTTGTTGAACCACAAAATCATATTGTTCCCTAAGAAAAAACAACCTCCAGATGTAATTTTCTATCCTCTCAACTACCTACCCAATCAATATCACAGTAGCCAACTAAAGAGCTACTGGTATCAAGGGTATACAATAAGCCATAATCGCTAGTCTCATTTATGTAATTGATGATCCTCTTTGCACCGAGTAAATAGTTTTTAGGACAGGATTGATATCTTGCACATACACCAATAGCAAAGGCAATATTAGGTCTGTTGGCAGTCAAATAAAGAAAACATCCAATGATGCTCCTATAGAGTCTCTCATCTACATTAGTTCCACTGAAGTCTTTTGTCATTTTTACATGAGTCGACACATGAAATCTTTTAGCACAAGCACCCTAAGGCCAAATTTCTTCACTAAATTATTGGCATATTTAGTTTGAAAGATAAAGACTCCCTCATTCAATTGCTTTATTTGAAACCCAGAAAATAGGATAATTCTCCTACCATACTCATTTCAAATTCATCCTGTATCTATTTCACAAAGAGCTCAACTATCTTCTAAGACGTTCCTCTGAAAATAATGTCATCAACATAAATTTGTACAATCACAAACTTCTCACTAGATCACCTTACAGAGAGTTTTATCAACTCCCCCTCGTCTGTACCCATTATTGAAAATAAATTGGGTTAGACGCTCGTACCATGCCCTGGAACCTGTTTGAGGCCATATAGGGCCTTGTTGAGTTTATACACATGCTCAGGATGAGAAAGATCCACAAATACTTTGGGTTGAGCAACATACACTTCGTTTAGAATTCCATTCAAAAAGGCACTTTTCACATCCATCTGTTGTAATTTAAATTTCAAAAGACAAACAATGCCGAGCAAGAGTCTGATAGCTTCTAATCTTGCAACAGAAGCAAAGGTTTCACCAAAATTCACACCTTCAACTTGAGTATATCCTTGGGTGACTAATCTTGACTTATTTATGATCACATTTCCACTATCACCAATCATATTTTTGAAGATCCACTTTGTGCTGATAACATTCACAGAATCAGACTTGGGAATAAGAGTCCAAACATCATTTCTCATGAATTGCCCAAGTTCCTTTTGTATTGCATTTACTCAACATTCATCTTGAAGAGCTTATTTAAATTTTTTTTGTTCAATTGGAAAAGTGAAACAAATATTATTGATCATGTCAAGGTAATTAATCTTATCCTTTCTTCTGTTTGTCACTCCATCTTCTAAGTCCCCAATAATGTTACTTGGGGGATGATTTTTACAAACCTTGCTGGAAGGTTTCTTGTTCTTTGCATCTGTCTGCTTATTGGTATTCTGGTTAATCTCCACAAGATTTTCAAAATTCATGTCTATCAACATGTCAAATGAGATGTTAGACACATTAATATTAACAACTGAAGCGATATTGAGATCTTCTTCTTCAATAAGAGAAAAATTAGGAGAAGTAACATCATCATCAATTACAATGTTAATAGACTCAATTATAGTATGAGTTCATTTGTTATAGACACGATAAGCTTGAATGTTTGAAGAATACAAGAAATATCCCTTCATCAGACTTGGAATCCCATTTTCTTCTAGCTTCTCTATCAGTAAGAATGTAACAGACACTTCTAAAGACATGAAAATATTTCACATTAGGTTTTCTACATCTCCATATTTCATATATAGTGCTTGAAGTTCCTGGTCGTAAGACCACTTTGTTATGTATATGACATGTTGTGTTTAGAGCTTCTGCCCAAAAGTGAAATGTTAGATGCTTTACATAAAATCATCACACGAGCCATCTCCTGAAGAGTTATTTTTTTCCCTTCCACAATTCCATTTTGTTGTGATGTAATATGAGCAGACAATTCATGATGAATCTCAACAGACTGACAAAGATCAGGGAATTGAGAGTTTTTAAACTCCCTATCATGATCAATGCCTATCATATATAGGTCTTTCTCATGTTGTAGTTGAAGACAGAGAGCATGAAAAACAGGAAAAATATCTGATTTTTCAGGAATAAAATGCACCTAGGTGTATCTGGAGTACTCATCAACAACTAGAACATATTGCTTGCCTCCTAAACTCTGGAAATTCATGGGTCCCATCAAATCCATATGAAAAAGTTCCAAAACTTGGGAAGAGCTAGAGTGACCTTATTGTTTGTAAGAAACATAAGTTTGTTTATTAGATAGACAATCTCCACAAATAATTCCAAGAGAGCTTGATAAAAAAGGGAGACCAATTTTAGCATTAGCTGCAAAAGCTTCTAGATAATCTTCATGCTTAGGATTGTGTCAGTAATAGCGGAAGCATAATGATCATCTAAACACTCTAATTCTCTAATTTTGGAAAAATATAAAGCATGCTCTTGTAGAAAACAAGTGAGTTTCAAGACATACTTCTTGTAGAACTTCTTCAAAGCTCCTTCTTCAGCTGCTATCTTCTTCGAATCTGATTGCAGACCACTAGTTGTGGGACTCAAAACAAGCTTGAATCAAGGGATGAAGAAGAAAAGCTCACCGCAACAATCTTGGTGAAGAATTCTTTCTTCAACCTGAATTTTCTCTAAAATTCTCTATAGATTGCATGCCCAATATTCACTCCAATCTCTTCATTATATTGCAGATCAACATGCAAAGAAGAGAGTTGAATGAGTTGCAACTCATGCTAGGAGAAGATAAGGCAAAGAAGATGCTATTTGTGTGAGCAACTTAGATGATGAATAATGGAAAACAAATTTTTTTCATTTTGTGTTTTATTTTCTAATTTTCCAATTTTATTATAAAATCAAAAATGAATTCCAAAATCCATTTTGATTTTAAAAATTGAAAAAATGAAATTAATTTCATAAATTAATTTTTAAATAAAACTAATTAATTTAATATCAAATATTAAATTAATTTTTACACATATCCATCTTTATATATTTAAATCATATTTAAATATATAAATTCTCCTATTCCATTTAATTCTCAAGTTAAACACATAATTATATCTCATATAATTACTAATTCCCTTAATTCTAATTTGAACATTTCAAATTAACTTATCACACTATTTTAGAGCTAATCCATTACGAGCTAGTAGGTGACCACGCAGACCTACAGATCATGGGCTCCAAAAATCCGAGATTAATTGGCTAAACTCATTAAACCAAATTAATCCTCATTCGTTAACTAATGGGTCACTCCACTAAAGCCCATAGTTGCACTCCCCTCACTGTAGATATATTATGTTTATATGATTTAACCATAATCAGTAAGTCGACCCTTCACAGGTTATTCGTAATAACAGCTGGGTCAAATATCTATTTTACTCTCGAGATTACATCTTAATCCTCAAGTCCCTACTGATCCTCTAATGAACAACTGGTTTGTGATCCAATCACTAAACCAAACTCTCTCAGCCCAGTGAGAGAGTGGTACCCCTTATTCAAGACCTGGATTCAGTACTTGAGAGAACAACCTTTCTCTTATCCTTAAATGGGGTAGAAATGAACTCCATATTGCACCCTATGTCCCCAGCTATCTATTCGGTTTTACCCCTGAAATGGGAGTCTTATTGAGCCTGTTAAGCCAACCCTCACCTATGCAAATCTAAGGGCAATATCCAATTAACAGGAGTTCATAGTGAAACTGCGAGTCTTAGAACATAAACCCAACACTCGAGACTTGTATGCCAAAGGCTCATTTGATCTTGTCTAGAAAGACTATAAATATGCGAATGATGATCAAAACTCCATCGATAATAGTTATTAGAAGAATGTAAACCTTTCAAAATGAGGACTTTGACATTGTCTATGACAACACATTTGTCTTTCGTAAAGCTCAAATTTATACATTGATTTCATAGTTGACTAATGCTAATAAGATTGCAGTGAGTCTTCAACCAATATCACATCTTTCAAAGGAGGGAGACTCGAATAATTCATACCAGTCACCCTTAGCAGAGGATCTAAGCGAAGTCAAAACAACATTACATTTATTTTGACTATTTTTTCTCTCTCCAAACCTGTTTGACTCTCGTCTATCTATTATAATAATCACGTGTAACATAGAGAGTACTTCTAGAATAGGTGGGTCTATAGAGAATCTTTAGTAATGGAAACAAAAAGGATGTTTGTGACTCACCTTTCCACAGTAATGACAAATCCTTCTTGGTTTGTCAAGTGGTTATCTTTTAGCACAACATTGCTGGTAGATGTACTTGTAAACCCATAAGATTCTGAATCTTGAGCTTTAACAAATCCAATCTCTTGCTTCTCTTTATGTTTTTACTGATTATAGTGCTTACTTCTTCTTTTAGGAAATCCAAGCCCAGAGTTTGAAGGAACTCTAATTACAGAGGACCTATGAGCCGAAGCGGATCGCTCAAACTTCATTGTGAAAAAACTCATACATTTACAATCATGCTAAATAGATTATGCATTAAACCATAAATGACAGCATGCTTCTAGAAATAAATACAAAGGTTGGAGAGACAATACCTTTGAAGAACACTTTCTTCAAGTATATCACTCGATCAGTTATGAATGCAACGAGCAAGAACTCGAACTCCCTCGAATAGCAACAAGTATAAACTTGATCCTCGAACAACCGGATACAACCACAAGATTACCTTGGTATTCTTGGTGTGAGAATCCAGGAGTAGTGGGCTCTGGTTTATTTTGGATTGAGAAAAGGATTAGAGTGAAGGAGGAGATGATCGAGTAAACGAATGAACTTATCATGTAGAAGATGGAAGTCTATCGCATAGACTAGATACTCGATCGTTTAGACTCTCAAGCTATCATTTAGTAAACTCGATACTATCGTATAGTCACTCGATAGTTAATAATCTGAGTTGTTAGAGATTTTGAAATCAAATTTCATTTTATCTCAATTTTCCATAAAAGCATATAACTACCCACTAAAGATAGTCATGGAGAATTTTTTTTTTATTATCATATAATTAATAAATTATAAATAAATACAATAAGTAACTTATCATATTATATTTATAACCTATTGTCTTAATATTGTATCATATACAATATATAAACCATAGTTTTTTTTCTTTATTTTATGGCATTTGATATAAATCATATTTATATTAAATTTAATAACTATGAATCTTATACATAGAATTTATATTTGAATCATATTCAAATACTAGTTCCTCCAATCAAACAATAATGTATCAAATATATTATATCAATTATATCATATATAATTGAATTAATTTAACTATATCATATATAATAAAATTCTCTTTTATTAATTTCAACATTTCAAATTAACCAAAAAACTGATTCTCAACTTGAATTCATTGAACTACCAAGAGGACCTTATAGACTTGTAGCTTGAAGCTCTAACGGTACGTGAAATAATTGACTAAACTCTTTAATCACATTATCTACCATCCGTTAACTGTCGGGCACTCCACTAAAGACCGACAATTGTATTCTTCTCATTGCAGATATATTTCTATGTCCATTGGATATAACCAATCAACAGTACGATGACCCTTCATAAATCGTTCGTAAATACAACTGGGCCAATTTACCATTTTCCCCTCATAGTTACATCTAATTCCTTAAGTACCATTGATCCCTCTAATGAACAATAGATCATAAACCCACTATGACTAAATCCTTCTCGGGCCAAGAGAGGATGTGGCGCCACATTGTTCAAGTTTCGGAATCAGCCCTTATGGGAGCAATTTATCTACTTACCCTTGCTTCGAGGAAGGAGTCAATTCCATCTTGTGTAACTGAGTTCCCAACTTCTCAATCAGATGAATCCCCAAAATGGTAGGCTTGTTGAGTTGACGATCTGGCCACTCTCACCCATGCAAATTATGTTGGGGTTGATGCCCTAAATCTCGTAAGGTCCTGTAGTTTGTAAACATCTATACGAACAAACATTTTGTGATATATATATGAGATATTTTATTAACTTCAGTCTATGAAATGTGAGATATTTTAGTTGCATTAACAACAAATCAATAGACTAAGATCCCTAGTTATCATTGTAACTTAAGCATGTATGTGGAGACATATAGGTGATCGTGTTTTAAATGATAACCTAAATGATCTATAGTATATGGGTAAAAGCGAGAAACCTTATCCTGGTGACACTATAAGTGTGGCCTGCTTTGTAGATGTTACAAATGTTGTAAAGTATTACAAATCTTCTGATCCTAATCATTCATGTATTAGACATGCAAGCGTGGATGTTCTATAAAAAGAAGTTTATATAAGGCCAGACCACGAAATATTTAGTCTCGTTATATATCGCCGTTCATGATAGAAACTTTCATTTAACTAGGATGATCATAAGTAACATGACCTTAATCCTGAGTGTGTTGTGAACTCCTGCCTATGAGGGTGGCCTTTGATTTGCATGCGTACGAGTGGCCAGCTTGTAGACTCAAACCTACCACTTTGGGGATTCGTCTGATTGAGGAGCTGGAAACTCAGCTACACAAGACGAAATTCACTCCTTCCCCCAAGCAAGGGTAAGTAGATAAATTGCTCCTTTAAGGGTTGATTCTAGGGCTTGAACAATGTGGCGCCACATCTTCTTTTAGCCGGAGAAGGGTTTACTCATAGTGGGACTATGATGTATTGTTCATTAGAAGAATCAGTGGTACTTAAGGAATTAGATGTAACTACAGGGGCAAAACGGAAAATTGGCCCAGTTATATATACGAGTGATTTGTGAAGGGTCATCATACTGTTGATTGGTTATATTCGATGGACATAAAAATATATCTGTAGTGCGAAGAGTGCAGTTGTCGGTCTTTACTAGAGTGTTCGACAGTTAACGGATAGTGGATATCATGATTAAAGAGTTTAGCCAGTTATTCACGTACCATTGGAGCTTTAAGCTACAGTCTATAAGGCTCTTTTGGTAGCTCAATTGATTCATGTTGAAAATTGGTTTTTGGGTTAGTTTAAAGTGTTCAAATTAACAAGAGGGAATTTGATTATATATGATATAATTAAATTGATTCAATTATATGTGATATGATTCATGTAATGTATTTGATACATTATTATTTGATTGGAGGAATTAATATAAATATGATTTATATTAAATGCCTTAAAGGAGAAAAAGAACAGTGGTTTATATGTTGCATATTATGTGCTAGTAAAACTATAGGTTATAAATATAATCTGATAAATTAGTTATTATTTTTATTTATAATAAATTAATTATGAGATAATTGATTTTCAGTTTTCTCCAAATAACCACCTTAGTGGGAGGTTTTAATCGGTGTATGGAAACTATTGGATAAAGATGAAAATGATTTTCATTTTTAAGTCCACATGCAAAAGGATCAAGTAATTAGATTACTTATTGAAAGAGTAAACGATAATTGTCATCGAGTTTACTATAAGATAGTTACTCGTTACTAAACGATCGAGTACTCAAGTCTATACGATAGGCTTATGCCTTCTATCGCCTACTCAATTGTCTAGTTCCTCCTTCCTTCTACCCAAATTTATACAGAGCCCGCATCTTCTGGATTCTCACACCGAGAATAGCAAGGTAACCGAGTGGTGGTGCCGAGTTCCGTTCGAGGGTCGAGGATCGAGGACCTTCCAACTCTTGCTGTTTGCAGAATTGCTTGTTGCGTTTGTGTTGATTTAACGTGTACGAGTTTGATCAAGGAAATACTAGAAGCAAGGTTTCTTCAAAGGTATTCTACTCGATCCCTTGTATTTTATCTTGAAGCATGCTGTAATTTATTCTTTGATGCATAACTGTTATGTTTGATTGTAAATATCTTTGTTCTTTCACGATAGGGTTTAGAATGATATGCTTCCGCTCATTGGTTCTCTAGATTTAGAGTTCCTTCAAATCAAAGGGCCCTCATACGGGAGTTCACAACTCACTCAGGATTAAGGTCATGTTACCTATAGTCATCTTAGTGAAATGGAGGTCTCAATTATGAATGACATTACATAAGGAGACTAAATATTTTGTGGTCCGTTTTTATACAAACTCCTTTGTATAGAATATCCCCGCTCGCCTGTCTAATACATGAATGATTAGGATCAGACCATTTGTAGCACTTTACATCATTTGTAACACCTAAAAAGCGGGCCATATTCGTAGTGTCACCAGGATAAGGTAACCTTCCTTATCCATTATTACAAACCATTTAGGTTATCACTTAAAACATGATCCACTTGTATGTCTCTACATACATGTTTATGTTACAACGATAACCATGGACTTAGTTTATTTGTTTGTGGTTAATACAACTAAAATATCAAATATTTCATAGACTGAAGTAAATAAAATATCAAATATTATAAATCATAAAGTGTTTTTTCATACAAGTGTTTACAAACTATAGGACTCCACGAGATTTGGGGTATCAGCTCCATAAGAGTTATCACCAACAAATTTTCCTTCTATCAAAATTGTCTGCAGGAACTCAATACCAATGTTTAACATTATAATATTTTTGTATACTGAATTCTTTTTAGCTTTAACTTGAGAAATTTCATGCTTTAAATCTGCAAATGTCGACATAAGTTTGTGATTGTTAGCTATCAACATCTCAATTCATTCTTTCTACACATCGAGTGCTTTCTGATAATTTTTCCATTTAAGAAAAAGAACATGATAAGAAAGATTTATAGACTTAAATCCTGCAGTACCATGATTAGTTTTTGCCTACACATCATATTCCGAAATATTACATGACGAGGCATATGAGGAGATGTTACTGACAAGTGCTTTGACTTCATCCCCAGAGCCACTACTATCTTTAGATTCAGTATCAGACAATGGTTGTAACTTTCATGTCAAATCTCTTGGGTAGAGACCTCAAAACCTTCCTGACAAGTTTTCCTTCTGAAATCTTCTCTTCCAGAGCAAATGACTCATTTGTAATATCTAACAACCAAACATTGAATTCAGCAATGGATTCCTCATCATACACTCTAAGATGCTCAAAATTTTAATGTCACTTGAAATATCTAACAACCAAACATTGAATTCAGCAATGGATTCCTCATCGTACACTCTAAGATGCTCAAAATTTTAATGTCACCAACGGCAACCTGGACATATTTACTTTAGGCGTTCCCTCATGAGCAACAAACAAGATATCCCATGCCTCCTTAGCTGAGACACAAGTATTAATAACTCTAAATATGTTGCGATCTACACCATTGAATATTAAGTTTAAGGCACGTGAATTTCACAATGAGGTTTCTTCTTCTTCTTTAGACCACTAAGCCTTTGGCTTCAAAATTTCCTTTCCATCCTCAAACTTGATGATAGGATGTGTCCATGCAGATACAACAAGCTTCCAAGTTTTGTTATCAATTGATTTCAAGAAGGCAGTCATTCGAGATTTCTAGTACGAATAGTTTGTTCCATCAAGAACATGTGGATGAGTGGTAGAGTCTCCTTCCTTATTGATTCCATCCATGATTGAAGCAGCTGGGATAAAGATGACCGACGTTGATACCAACTGAAAAAGCGTTAGGATGACTCATCACTCAATATGTGGTTGTTAAGTTGAAAGTATTGACAATAGTTGTAACAAAAAACATTCCAATAGCCATAAAACAAGTAAAGACAAACAACAGATTGTAACCTAATTCGGTGACAAACACCTATATCTGGGGGGTTGAATGCCCAGGAAAGATAGTCCACTAATATTAAAGAATTAAGCAGTTTACAATGTAGTACTTATCTGTAAAACGTCAACTACTATTGTGGCTTACATAAATCTTAACTCACACGTCACCTAGGCTTCCCCTAGATGTGAGACTCCCTCTCAACTATACTTAGGCACCCCCTAAGTATGCTAATATTAGCAACAAACACTTCGACACCCAAACGTGTGTGAGACTCTCTCTCATGACAATATCTCCTCTATTGTCAGCGAACTTCCTTCATTGATGATTTTTAGGAACTCTAAGAACTCCCTTCTTCGAAGCTGAGTCTTAAGCTCCCCTTAAGTATGAGAATCCCTTCTCTAGCAACTAGGGCTTAGGCTCCCCCTTAGTCGTAATAATCTTTAAAGTCTTGTTTTCAACGGAAGAAGAACTTGCACAATGGAATAAAGTGAGCAACAAGGAAGATCACAATGTAGGACAATTCAGTCGAAGGCTGCAAATGTCTTGCTCTCAAAAACCTAAATTGGCATAATAAAAAATTGCTCAATGAAAGTATACCAAGACACTCCTTTCATGAACGAATCCAAAAAAGGAAACATCTCCTAAATAGGAGAAAATAAGCAGTGCCAAAATAAAGGAAAATATCAGACTAAACCAATCTGCTAGATATTTCTAGATTAGGAAAGTATTTTACAGGAAAATATTTTGATGTCAAAACCTGATGTTAGTACTTTATTAGAGATATTTGTAGAGCCACTGCCTTAGAAAAAGTTATATCGCCAACAAATCAAATATCCAACCTCAAACTAACCTAGACTATCACTAGAACAGTTTCTGTTGGTTTTGAAGAGCATGAGCATGCTAACTGACCAACCATACCGATATCGACAATCAATTTAATTTTAGTTTTGTATATTTGGTTAATTGATTAGAAAAGAATTGATAAGAAACTAAATCCAACGAATGAAACAAAAATGGATTTAATGGAGATAAAATGAAAAGAAAGAAAAAGGGATAAGAAAAGAATAAAAGAAGATAAAAAAGAAAAAAAAAAAAAAAGAGCATAAGAGAAGGAGGTGTTGGTCACGATACTCGGTAACAGTCTCGAATCTCCAATCCCAATAATCGGTGATAGGTGACCCTACTCAGACAAGAGACTAATGCCTAATAGCAGTATGGTTTTAGCTAGTTTTTAGAGTTTTGGTGCTTTTACGAGTTTATTTCTTTAAATTACTGATTTCAAACATTTAAAGCAAAACTAGGCTACACTAGTACAAAATTGGGTTATCACGTCAATCAAAAATCGATATTATAGGAGTATGATGTTTGTGAAGCGATTGACATTGAAGATAGTGTTATTAAAGACATTCCATGTCGATCAAATATAAGGTCGATTTTTGACCAACATTATACATGACTGACATTGAACACCTTTAATAACATCTTCATAGTCAATCACTTAACTTATATTAAAGAAGTTTGTCCATCATTAAATATTCATTTTTGTGACACGAAAGGACTGTCATTGTTGTTTTATTAAAAAAAAACATTGGTTGCACACGTAGCTAACTAAAAATATTTCTATGCATATAATAAAATTAATATGATATTTATATATACAACCCAACTTTAAAAAATACAACAATTGACAAACTTACTAAAAAGAATTGGTATGATTATACATCCATCCACAAACTACATTCAACTTATAAAGATGAACAAAATTCCTAACTCTGATAAATACAAGACTCTAAGACCTCAAAATTTCTTACTAACCCCAAATAGTTTTGTCTTCTTTAGTGTTAAATACTTCATGAAGCTTCATTACCAGTTTCACCACAAATAACTTTTTTCTTATAAAATTGTTAGCTCTACCACATATAATTTGGATTCAAGCGTCTTCCCATTTTTTTTCCTTAATATTTTCAATGTAGTTTCATGAGACCTTTGTGTCAAATTATATGTTAGAAGAGAATAATAAAAACTATATAAAAAAAAGAAAAACTATAATTGTAAATTAGAACACCGTTGCTATTTTTAAAAAGAATTAGTAAAATAATAGGTACGTAGATATGAAACTGTTCAGAAAAATAGAGTAATTTTTTGATCTTTTAGTGAAATGTATCTATTCAAGACATGTATTCACATTAAAATTTGTGTCACTTAAAACAGTTAACAATATGAAAAGTGGTGGTGTGTTGATGACTTCCCTACCCCACTTGCTTTTGAATCCCACTCCTAACGTTCTTTTTCTTTGGTTTTATATTTCAATTTCAATACTAAATATTAATAATTCTCTCTTTGTTATAAAAAAAAAAAAATACTATAATTAATACATCATTTCATTATATATATACCGAGATCACATAAGGACAAGGGAGCACGTATCCCCTCAAATAATCGTATTTTCTATGTTTTCATATATATTTTAAGTAATATGTTAAAATATATATGTGAAAACTCATTAGTCTTACCAAAATATGTATGTAGACTAGTACAGTTTGTGACTTCAAGTCCTACATTTTTAACAATTTAGTACGGTTGTCAGCCCATGTGTTGTGGTGTGGCCCAATGGACTTAAGATTTTCTAAAACAAAACTCATAAATTATTATTATTTTTTTTTTTGGCTCTAGTGGTCAAATTAAAATGGTAAAGAAAAAAATCAGCAACAATTATTATTTTTTGGTTCATAGATCTTTTTCTCAACCTAAATTTTTACTCCCGAATCTTAACAACATTCTATTGAAGGTATATCGTTCACATTTTTTTTTAGGAAATTTTCAGATTCGCAATACTTATGTAAATATTTATTTTAATTAATTTCAGAGTTAGCTATAAGATAATTTTTTTCGCTCATTATCAAGTGATATACTTATCATACCATTCTCAAGTAAGTTTCACTTTATTCTCGATCTTTTAGTTTTCATACTTTTAAATCTATGTAATAGATCATAATACTTTTATTGTTAATACTTTTATAGAGTTAACTCTATATCAACGAACTCTACGAAGATGCCAAAAGGACAACAACACCAAAAGAATCAAAACCTTGAACACTACCACGAAAACTTTGGTAATCTCTACAGGGATGAGAATCTCTCGAAAGGTGGACTTTGTGTTAATTTTGACAGAGAGAAGAGGGAGAATTTTTTTTAGAGGAGAAAAATTGCAAAGCAATTCAATTAGTTTGAAAACTCACTGTATTCCTCATTAGACTTAAAAGGAAGAAAGGAATAAAAAAAAAATAATTCCTAGCCTCCACTCCATTCACACGTAAAGAGAGAAAAAAGGAGAATGAGGATAACTCTCTTTTTCAAAAAGATTTAAAAATCAAAATTAAAATTTTAAAATTTTAAATTAATTTAATATATTAACACACATGCACACATATATACATAAATAATAACTATCTTACTATATATATATATACAATATATTAAACTATATGTTATATCTAATATAACACATACTCTATAGTTTATATTGTATCACATAAAATACATCATATAGTTTAATATTCTCCCATTTAACCTATAGTATTTAATATGAATCAAGTACACATTAAATTTAAACTATAGTTTTTATATGATTCATATTTATATAATTAATATTTGAATCAAATTCAAATATTTATATTCTCTCAAATAAAACTTTATATTATAATGCATCATATACATTATATTACTTATATCATATATAATTAATTCCCTCGACTAATTTGAACAATTCAAACTAATCCAAAATTAATTAGATTCTCAATAATCCCAGTTGAGCTACCGAGGGGACCTTATGGACCTATAGATATTGAAGCTCCAATGGTACTTATTAATTAATTAAACTTTTTAATTAAATTACACAACTTCCATTAACTGTCAGTCCCCCCACTAAAGACGGACAGTTGCACTCGTACTACAGATATATTTCTATGTCCATTGGATATAATCAATTACCGGTGTATTGATCTTTCATAAATTACTCGTAAGTACAGCTGGACCAAAATTACCTTTTACCCTGTAGTTACATCTAACTCCTTAAGTACCACTAATCCTTCTAATGGACAATAAGTCATAGTCCAACTATAATGAAACCCTTCTCGAGTCATGAGATGATGTATCACCACATTGTTCAAGCCCTGGAATCAACTCTTAAGGGAGAAATTTCTCTACTTTCTTAAACTATAGAGAAGGAGTAAATTCCTTCTTGTAAAATTGCGTTCCTTGCTCCTTAATTAGACGAAACCCCAAAATAGAAGGTATATTGAATTGGCGATATAGGCCACACCTATACAAATCAAAGGATCACCTTCATAGGTAGAAGTTCACAACTCACTCAAGCTTTATGTCAAGTCATTTATGGCCATCCTTGTGAAATCTAAGTCCCTTTTATCAATGGTGTTATATAGTGAGACTATTCATATTGTGGTCTGTTTTATACAAACTCTTTGTATAGAACACCCCCGCTCACATGTCTCTACATGAATGATTAGGATCAGATCATTTGTAGCACTTTACAACAATTGTAACAACTGTAAAGCGGTCCGTATTTATAGTGTCTCCAAGATAAGATACTCAATCTTATCCATCTTCTACAGACCATCTAGGTTATCACTTAAAAATAATCCACATGTGTATCTCTACATACACGTTTAAGTTACAGAAGATAACCTTGGATCTTTGTTTGGCTTTGTGGGTCAATGCTATTAAATGTCAAATAAAATTCCTCTATTTTATTAGTTAAATAAGTTATTTGTACATTACAATTACAAACCACAAGACCCACGAGATTTAGGCATCAACTCCAACAATCTCCCACAAATTCTAAAGCTAATGGGATGTACATCATAAAAGTTAAGCTATTACAAAAGTACAAAAAAAAAGATACTAGGGCATACAATACGCGTCCAATAAAGAAATCTTCCACTTGCCTTAGAAACTAGATGTGACCTGTCCCATAGACCTATACTCTCTAGGTGACTCTCAAACACCTTAGCCATGAGGGTCTTCATAAATGGATCAGCAACATTGTGCGTCGAAGTTATCTGTATGATGATCATGTCCCTTCAATGCACAATATCCCATATCAGATGATACTTGCACTCTATGTGCTTCCCGTGCTCGTGACTCCTAGGCTCCCTAGAATTAGCCACAACACCATTATTATCACATTAAAGGGTGATGGGCCTTGACATGTCTGGAACCACTTCCAGATCAACCAAGAGTTTTCGAAGCCAGACAACCTCCTTGGTCGCTTCACAAGTTGCTACATATTCTACCTCTATGATGGGTTAGCAATGCACCCTTGCTTGGTGCTTCTTCTGACCACAACCCCTCTGTTAAAAGTGAACACTGATTCTAAAGTGGATTTCCTGGAATCTCTACTAGTCTGAAAATCAGAGTCTGTGTATCCTGTAAGGATCAAATCCTTGGACCCATACATAAGCATGTAGTCTTTATTCTTTGAAGATACTTGAGGATGTTTTTAACGGCAGTTCAGTGATTTAATCCTGAAATAGACTGATATCTAATGACTATCCCCACTGCGTAACAAATGTCAGGTCTGGTACATAACTTTGCATACATCAGGCTACCGAAAACTGATTATAGGGGATCTATTTCATCTCCTCGACTTCTTTAGGCGTTTTAGGACACGGCTCCTTAGACAAAACAACTCCATGCCTGAAAGGTAGCAAGCCTTTCTTGGAGTTTTGCATCGAATACTTAACAAACATCTTGTCAATTTATGATTCTTGAGACAAGGCCAACGATTTTTTTTTTTTTAATTCCTAAAAATCTGAATACCTAGAATAGACTGCATCTCTCCCAAATATTTCATTTTGAATTGAGCTACCAGTCACTGTTTAATGTCAGTCAGTAGACCTACATCATTCCCAATGAGTAGGATATCATTTACGCATAACACTAGAAAAGCTACTAAACTGTTAATGATTTTCTTGTAAACACAAGGCTCGTTATCATTTTGATTAAAGCCATAAGATTTGATCGCAGTATCAAATCTTATATTCCAATATCGATAAGCTTGTTTCAATCCATAAATGGATCGATTAAGCTTGTAAACCCTTTGCTTTGGTTACGAGTCCTTCAGGTTGCTACATATAAATGGTCTCTTCAAGATTGCCATTCAGAAAGACAGTTTTAACGCCCATTTGTCAAATCTCATAGTCATAATATGTGGCAATGTATAGGAGTGTTTAGATAGACTTCAACATGGCAACAAGCGAGAAAGTCTCCCCATAGTCGACTCCCTCAATATGGGTTTAACCATTTTCCACAAGTCTAGCCTTGAAGGTTTTCACCTTCGTCATCATTTTGATTAAAGCCATAAGATTTGATCGCAGTATCAAATCTTATATTCCAATATCGATAAGCTTGTTTCAATCCATAAATGGATCGATTAAGCTTGTAAACCCTTTGCTTTGGTTACGAGTCCTTCAGGTTGCTACATATAAATGGTCTCTTCAAGATTGCCATTCAGAAAGACAGTTTTAACGCCCATTTGCCAAATCTCATAGTCATAATATGTGGCAATGTATAGGAGTGTTTAGATAGACTTCAACATGGCAACAAGCGAGAAAGTCTCCCCATAGTCGACTCCCTCAATATGGGTTTAACCATTTTCCACAAGTCTAGCCTTGAAGGTTTTCACCTTCCTATCAACACCCATTTTCTCTTGTAGATCAATTTACAACCTATAGGTTTTACTCCATCAGGTTGATCTACAAAATCTCAAACCGAATTTAAGTACATAGATTGCATTTCGAGATCCATAGCTTTGATCCGTCATTCTTTGTCATCATCCTTCATAGCCTTCTTATAGGACAATGGGTTCTCAATGTCACCATCAAATATGATGGCTAGGGTTTATGTTAAACCCATATAACGAATAGGTGAGTTCGCAACCCTCCCACTACGTCGAGGCTCCCTAAACAATTGACGTGGATGTGACTTACTAAATGAACCTATTGGAAATTTTATGGTAACCGTGAGATAAAAGGAAAATTATTTTCCAAAATTAGACATTGAATACATTCTGAAAATTCTCATGGAAAAGGCTATCAAGTAAAAATTGTTTTTACTAAGCAATAGCATTGAGAGTCTACACGATCACTTAGAGTTGACTATACGATAGTTACTCAACTGATCGTTGCTACACGATCGAGTAGTAAACTCTATGTGATAGGTTTGTGTTTACTAAATGATCGAGTACATCGTCTATGCGATAGAAAGTGTTCTTATCTCCCACTTACTTGATCGTCTACTCGATCACATACCTCCAGTCTTCCTCGAGCGAATATCATACAGAGCCCACAACTCTTGGATTCTCACACTGAGAATACCAAGGTAACACTTGTGGTGGTGTTCTACATCCATTCGTGAATCGAGTTGGACTTGATTGGGTTCGAGGAGCATTTAGACGATCGTTGTGTTCATGTTCATGCTGTTGGCTGTTTCCGTCGTTGCATTCGAGTACTTCATTGGACATATTGGATATTGATCGAGGGATTCTTGAAGAATGGTTCTTCAAAGGTACGCATACTCTATCCCTTGAATCTTTGATAGCATGTTGTAATTTTTGTTGATGCATAATCTATGAGCTTCCAATTAAGACTGTAATTGTTTATGTTCATTCGATTGGAATTTGGAATGATCCCTTCCGCTACTCATGGAAATCCCCATTTTAGATTTTCTTCAGAACCAACATCAACAAATTTTGTTGATGTACTTGTCTCTTCAACAATTCTTGTTGAAGATACAGTAGTTTCATCAGAAAGTTCATTTAATACTATTTTACTGAGAGTTTTATGCACCCTAATGTGGCTTTCTTATAAAAATGTAGCGTTTTTCAACACATCACTTTATTATATTTAGGATTGTAGAAGTAACCACCATTCGTTTCTTTGGGGTAGCCTATAAATAGGCCCAATTTTGAATGAGGTTCCAATTTTTTAGGATTAGCCTTAAGCACGTGTGTTGGGCAACTCTAGATCCTGAAATGGTGTAAACTACCTTTATGGTCATTCCATAACTCCAAAAGTGTTCCAGTAACACTTTTGGTTGGAACAAGATTCAAAATATTGGTTGTAGTTTATACTGTAAAATCCCAAATTATGTTAGGTAAGGAAGCGTAACTCATCATAAACTGAACGATGTTCAACAAGGTTTGATTTCTTCTTTCTGATACACCATTCTGCTGAGATGTACCAAGATCTAAGAGTTGGGACATAATTCCATGTTCTATCAAATATTCTTGGAATTTTAAATCCATATATTGTTCACTTCAATCATATCGAAGTATTTTTATTACTTAAGGTATTTTCAACTTCAGCCTTATAGTCCTTGAACTTTTCAAGGGCTTCAAACTTGTGTTGCATTAAGTAAATATACCCATACCTTGAATAATCATCGGTAGTTGTGATGAAATATTTAAACCCTCCGATTTAACATTCATAGGACCATAAAGGTTTGAATGTACAAGTTCTGAGGGTTCTTTGGCTTTGTGACCTTTTCCAGTAAAAGGTCTCTTAGTCTTTTTTTCTTCAAGGTACGACACACATACAAGTACAGAATTTTATTCTAAATAACTTAGAAGTCCATTCTTAATCAATATTTCAATACTATTGAGATTTATGTGACCTAATCTTAGGTGTCAAAGATGAGTGTTTTCTTTAGGCGAAATTTTCTGTCTTTTGTTTTGAGTCACTGTAGTTTTAAATTGTTCAGTATTAAGGAGGGCCTTTATTGCTAATGGCCTTAACACAAAAAGGTTATCTTCCAACTTAGCAAAACAAATCTCAACACCATTTTTGTAAATAAATGTTTTATTTACATAAAAGTTAATAGAGTAATTTTGTTCTAATAAGCACTTTACAAAAATCAAGTTTTTTTCAAATAAAAAAAACCATATACATTTTTTTAATAAAATATAAGATTTTTGTAAAGAAAGTCGGAATCCTCCTACTGTTTTTCCCAAGACAACATGCTCAATTCCAACACACATCGTCATCTCACCTCTTGCCAACTGCCTTAGGAATCAATTCCCTAAAATGAAGAACAAACGTGGTTACTAGCGTCTAAATCAGTTATCTAGGTTAAATGATCATTCTGCACTAAACATGTTTCTAACACTAGTAAATCATATGTACCTTGCTTGACCTTCTTCTTTTCTGTCAAGTATTTGGGACAAATCCTCTTCCAATGTCCTTCTTGGTTACAATGGAAACATATTTCCTTTGCAATCTTGGCCTTCTTGCCCTTTTAGGCAACAACTGATGGGTTAGCCTTCCTATGGCCCCCCTTATTCTTCTTCCACATTTTGGTGCCAAAAGAAGACGGTACAGACTTTTTTCCAGAGGTCAAACCTCTGAAAAACTTCTTAGAGGACGAGGCAACATTTGCCCACACTTTTGTTCCTTGACTTTCATCAAGGATTGATAAGTCTATAACTCGTTGAGTAGATTGGTTAGGTTGTGGTCAATCCTGTTTCCTACTGAACTGAAGAAAAATTTCAGGTAAAGTTTCCAGGATGAAGTTAACCTGACTGGCTTCATCAATGATAGACCCATTCGTCTCCGCCACGTTAAAGTAAACCATCATGTTCAGAACGTGTTCTCGAACATAGGCCTCTTCTTTCATTTGGGCAATGAAGATGTATTTGTGAGTGTCATACCTGAGCTGAGTTGGCCAAGACCTCAGATAAGCTTGCCAAGATATACGCTTGGGCTTTTTCATTCGCCTTAACCCATCGCTCATATGCCCCATGAACATTTTGGGTGGCATTAGCAAGTGGGACTTGAGGACACTTCTTAATGAGGGTGAATTGAATCTCAGGTCATCGATCGTAAGAACTGTATTGATAGTATTTTTCCATGTAACATAGTTATCACAATTGAGTTTGTCGGCGACAAGCAAATTTAATATAGCAGTTGTCATTTTGATAATTGCTGATACATAAAATTTATTTATATAAGTTATACAAGCATTACCCATCTTAGACAACCTATCAATTTAGCAAAATAATTTAATGCATCCTATGTCACATTTATTTTGCAATGATGGAGCAGGGTAAAAACCACTGTAGGGTGATCAATACCCCTTCACTAAATTGAGACTATCTCAACCAATAATACACAAGAACAACTCTTGTTTCAATAATTATTAGTCACCATTGTTTGGTCTAAAAAATTGTTAACTAGACTAACATTTTTCTTGTAAGTATAACCCCTCATTTAAGATTCTAGAGTTCCGCCCCAATGAGCCAACCGTAGGGAAAATCGATTGTGGCAAAAACTAAAGCAATCCTATCCATTTTTAGAGTTTGAGTAAAAGGTCATGCAAATGTCATCCGTAGAGGGACACAAGCAAATGTGTCTCTAGGTCGAGCATGAAAGTTTACTATGAACTAATGAGGGAGACCATAGGATGTGTTAGCACACGTCCTACTCCCACTTGCTATAAACACTCTCTCAATTCACCTTGTTATTGACCTATACAAATACCACCCGTAGGGAGACACAAGCAAAGGTGGCTCGAGGTTGAGCATAGGTCTCACGGTATGATCTTTTAGGGAAAAACTCGATAGGAAAATTGAAGTATCATATACCCCATTTTCCTCCCATTGAGTGTTTTACATAAGGTTTTTTAACTTGGAAAAATGTGGTTAATTATTTTACAAAGTGATTGTTAACTTTTGCCTAATGTAACGTTTACTTTGAATGGTTAAACAATATTTATTATTGTTCGTTAAATGCTTTAACAAACTTTAATCAATCATTACATGCTTGTAACAAATCTATCTAATTCATCTATAGGTTAGTTCTCAGATAGGGGTATTATGTTTCCATTAGCTTAAATACCCCAACCCAGGTAGAATCGACCTTAGACAAAGGTCCCTTATAAATGAATTTTTACAAATTTAATCGTTTACTTCAAACTAATTTAATCCTGTTAAACTGATTAGAAGATTAAATATATTTCTAATAAAATTAGAAATATTTTGATCATAAGTCTAATGTAAAACACATTTTAAACTATATAAAAAATGATTTTAACCTATGTTAGCATGCATTCTTTATGACTAATTTTGATTTCTAATTTCATTTAACTTATAACTATTACAAAAGTAAATGAAACAAAATTAAACCTAAGATTGCATCTAATGACATACTTTGTAAAAAATAAAATTTATAAATTACCTAAAGTAATGTCATGCTTCATGCAATCTCCATTTTTCATTACACAGTAACATACATCCATACATATTAACTATATATTATAACATTTATAATATAAATGATGCATGGTAATGTTAATTAATGCTTGCATTCATATTTTATAATTCTTATATTATATGATGCATAAGCATGCTCTAAATAATTCATGCAACTATATATTATAATATTTATAAAAAATATGATGTATGAATAATGCATATCCTATGGTGAGATTTTCTCTATATGACATACATTATGACATATATTAAATAAAATAACTATACATCCAATGCATAATTAAAACAGCAATATTTTGGATCGGGATTGACCTTCTAACCATTAATTGAATTAATATAACTATTATATTAATTTAATTAATATAAAACTAAATAAAAGCCAATTATTACAAATAATAATAAAATAATAGATAAAAATTTGCTGTTAGACCACTAGAGGAGCGAACTGCTGGTTCAAGTCGCCTAGACCGCAAACCGTGAACTACTAAAATGGTATGCTTCGCATCATCTTATTTGGAGTGTCGCGACACTATGCCCTATCACTGCGACGCTACAAAAAAATTTTCCATTGTATCGCATCGGAGCGCTGTTGTACAAACACCCTACTACACAGAGCGATTTTGCATCGTTTACCTTCGTTTTTGGCCCCAAACCTCCAGATCGACGCTAGAAAACACCATGAACGATCTAGACTTAATAAATAGAAACTCGATACCAATTATGCCCAAAAATGACGAGCCCTTACATACCGAATTGTAAATTAAACAGTAAAAATCTAAAGGCCAATCTCGAAAACATCCAAAACATGCAAATTGTCACATTCATCATACATAAATGTAAAGCAGTAAAATCCCACCATAATTATAATTTTAATTTCAATAACTAAAAAATTTGAACTTAAAAAGACCGCTCTGATATCAATTGAAGGATGAGTGAACATGCGCAGCGAAAACAGATCGGATCCCAATTATTTTACTTTACAGAAACGTAAAATTCAGAATATGGAAAGTATACACATTTTAATTTCCAACATGCTTAAAACAGAAAAGAGAGGAAATATGGTTTGAATTATTTACCCTTGAAGTCACAATTCTTCATGAAATCCGCTCTTGATCATGATCTCAACGAACCCTCTAAAGATGCCAAAAGGACAGTAACACCAAAAGAACCAAAATCTTGGGCATCACCACCATAAATCTTGGTGTTCTCTATAGGGTTGAGAATCCATGAGAGTGGTGGACTTCGTGAAAATTTTGGCAGAGAGAATAGGGAGAATTTTTCGAGAGGAGAAAAATTTCAAAGCAATTCAATTAATCTAAAAGTTCACTGTATTCCTCGTGAGACTTGAAGGAAGAAAGGAATAAAAAAAATCCATGACCTATACTCCACTCACACAAAAAGAGAGAAAAAAGGGGAATAGAGATGATTCTCTCTTTTTCAAAAAAGATTTAAAAATAAAAAACTAACTTCTCAATGTTTAAATTTAATATATTAGCACACCACACGCACGCACGCACATAATAACGACCTTACTATATATATATATACACACCATATATTAAACTATATGTTATATTTAATATAACACATAACCTATAGTATTTAATCTGAATCAAATTCACATTAAGTTTAATCTATAATTTTTATATGAATCATATTCATATAATTAATATTTGAATCAAATTCAAATATTTACATTCTCTCAAATAAAAATTTATATTATAATGCATCATATACATTATATTAATTATATCATAATAATTAATTTGCTCAACTAATTTGAACAATTCAAATTAATCCAAAATTAATGCGATTCTCAATAATCCCAGTTGAGCTACTGAGGGGACCTTATGGACCTATAGATTGAAGCTCCAATTGTACTTGATTAATTAATTAAACTATTTAATTTATTTATCCAACTTTCATTAATTGTCGATCACTCAACTAGAGACCAACAACTGCACTCGTTGCACTAGAGATATATTCTTGTGTCCATTGGATATAACCAATCAACGGTGCGTTGACCCTTCACAAATTACTTGTAAGTACAGTTGGGCCAAAATTATCGTTTTGCCCTTGTATTTACATCTAACTCTTAAGGTACCACTGATCTTTCTAATGAACAATAAGTCATAGTCTAACTATGACCAAACCCCTCTTGGGCCAGGAGAGGATGTATCGATACATTGTTCAAGCCTCAGAATTAGCCCTTAAGAGTGTAATTTCTTTACTTTCTTTAACTGTAGAGAAAGAGTGAATTTCTTCTTGTGAAGCTGCATTCTCAGCTACCCAATCAGACAAATCCCCAAAATAGAAGACATATTGAGTGGACGATACAAGCCACTTTCACCAGTGTAAATTAAAAGATCGCCATCAAAGGCAAGAGTTCACAAACTTAGTCACGATTAAAATCAAGTCACCTACGGTCATTTGAATGAAATGTAAGTCTCTTCTTATACAAACTCTTTTACGATGTTATATAATGAGACCATTCATATTGTGGTCTAGTGTTACACAAACTCTTTACATAGAATACACCTGCTCACATGTCTCCACATGAATGATTTGAAGGAATTAGAATTTCCCGCAGCGAAAGTAATTGGGCGTATTAACCTCTAAATTTCGTATTATAGAACACAGAAAATTCAGAGTGATGGAAACCATTGAAAAACATAAACCTAAGCATGCTTTCTATAGTGCAAATAGAGAGGAAGGGATGAAGAAATCACTTACCCGTTGAAGACCAATTATTTGTGTTCCTTTCCAATTTGCGTCGTCTTCTCCCAATCCCACGAAAACCGCAACAAAACACCACCACGGGGTCTTCCTCATTATTCTTAGGAACGGGAACCATTCAGAGTTGTGGGCTTGTACATATGTGTGGCAGGAGGGACGATAAAAGAATTAAGAGAAAAAAATCTTCTTTGTAAATAACACACAGAGAAGGAGAAGAACCAGAGAGTGAGTGAGAGGAGAGAACTTTCTCTCTACTCATTTGTTACGTGAGAGACGGAGAGATGAAGGGGTGAGGGAGTTGTAACTTTATTCATATAATTAATATTTGAATCATATTCAAACATTTATTTCTCTCATAAAACTATAAAAATTTAATATGAATCATATTCACATTAAATTATAACATATAGTTTTTATATGAATTATATTCATATAATTAATATTTGAATCATATTCAAATATTTATTTCTCTCATAAAATTATATTTAAATTTAATATAAATCAAATTCACATTGAATTTTAACATATTGTTTTTATATGAATCATATTCATATAATTAATATTTGAATTATATTCAAATATTTATTTCACTCATAAAAATGTATCAACATACATTATATTATCAAATGTATCAATATACACTATTTAACTGTATCTTATACAATTAATTCGCTTTAATTATATTGAACAATTCAAATCACACCAAAATTAATTGGATTCCCATTAGTCCCCATTGAGCTAA
Organism: Benincasa hispida; assembly: GCF_027475165.1. Taxonomy (NCBI): domain Eukaryota; kingdom Viridiplantae; phylum Streptophyta; class Magnoliopsida; order Cucurbitales; family Cucurbitaceae; genus Benincasa; species Benincasa hispida. The sequence goes on from NC_143479.1 coordinate 45,137,640, forward strand.
CGAGGGGATCTCATTGACCTATAGATTGAAGCTCTAATCATACAAGATTAATTGATCAAACTCTTTTAATCAAATTAATCAACATTCATTAATTGTCGGTTACTCCACTAAAGACCGATAGCTGAATTCTTTACACTATAGATATATTTTTGTGTCCATTGGATATAACCAATCAACAGTGCGTTGACCATTCAAAATCGCTCGTAAGTATGGCTGGGTTAAATTACCGTTTTTCCCCTATAGTTATTTTTAACTTCTTATGTACCACTAATCCCTCTAATAAACAATTATCATAGTCCAAATATAACCAAACCCCTCTTGGGCCAGGAAAGGGTGAGACGCTTCATTGTTCAAGCCCTGGAATCAACCCTTAAAAGAATAATTTATCTTCTTACCCTAACTATAAGAAAGGAGTGAAATCCTTCTTGTGTAGTCGTGTTCCCAACTCCTCAATCAGACGAATCTCCAAAATGGTAGGCTTATTGAGTCGGTAAATCTGGCCACTCCCACCCATACAAATCAAAGGATTGCCCTCATAGGTAGAAGTTCACAACTCACTTAAGATTAAAGTCAAGCCACCTATGGTCATTCTAGTGAAATGTAAGTCTCTTCTAGCAACGACATTATAAAAAGAGACTTAACATTTCGTAGTCCGGTCTTTATACAAACTCTTTTGTATAAGATACCCCCGCTCACATGTCTCCACAAAAATGATCAGGATCAGATCATTTGTAGTACTTTACAACAATTGCAATTACAAAGTGGGTCGTATCAGTATTGTTACCAGGATAAGACACATAACCTTATCCATATACTACAGACCATTTAGGTTATCACTTAAACATGATCCATCTGTATGTCTCCACATACATATTTAAGTTACATCAGATAACCTTGGGTCTTAGGTTAATGGATTTTGTACAAATAATATAAAATTAATCAACCATTGATTCAATTAACATAAAACTACGAGGCTTTAGGGCATACACCGCAACAATCTCCCATTTGCACTAAAACCGGGGAAATATGAGTCGGTGATACATGTATCCTAGGGCATACACTATACTCTACATGCTTTCTCACTTGCCTTAGCACACTAGAGACATGTCTCGTAGTTCTAGACAGTCTAGGAGATCCTCTCACACTTTATCCTAGAGAATCCTTTTATATAATACAATGTCAATAAGAACCATCTACAATGTTAATAAGAACCATCTGTTCACCAATGAGATGTACTTACATTCCATGTTATTCCTTCCACTAGGTGCTTACATATGGTCTCCAACTCAATTCTTGACTCACATTATCGCATAAAGTGAATAAATTAAGTTATATCTGAAATAGTTTTCAAATATCTCAAGACACATTAAACATTGGCAAATTATTGCTTCACAAGCAAAATACTGCTTCTTAATCCAAGTCAATTGGCGACAAGTACGCTAGTTGGAAAAACTCAATACTTACAATTTTAATCATCGATGATCTTTGGTTCATCCTTACGAAAGAGTGTCCTCCTATTCCAACTCCTACTACTGTTCGAAATGTTCGAAACGTGTATGAGTGATGAACACAGGTGAACGAGAAGACCTGAGCTTACATCTTGGCCAGTATAAGCGATGTCTTGACCAAGAAGCATGAGCCCATGGTCACTTCAAGTGAGATCATGGAGTCCTTGAAGGGATTGTTCGGACAACCATCCAGACAACTCAAGCATGAAGCTCTCAAAAGCATCTTCAACTCTAAAATGAAGGAGGGTACATCTGTTCGAGAACATTTTCTGAACATGATGATCCACTTTAATGTGGCGGAGATGAATGGGGCCCACATCGATGAAGGAAGTCGGGTTATCATTATTCTGCAAACATTGCCAGAAAGCTTCATGCACTTTGTAAGCAACGCTGTTCTGAACAGAGTTGATTACACCCTTACAACTCTCCTCAAAGAGTTGCAGATGTTTCAATCCTTGTTGAAAAGCAAGGAGGAGACAGTTGGTGAGCCAAATGTTACTTCATCATCTAAAAAGTTCCACAAAGGTTCAACCTCAGGAACTAAGCCTGCACCTTCTCCTTCCAACACTAACAAATAGAAGAAGAAGAAGGGTAGTAAGGGGAAAGGGAAGGCACCAGCTAATCCACAACCTGTCGCACAACGGGGTAGGTAACCAATGCAAGTTGAAAAAGAAAAGTGTTTTCATTGCAACCAGGATGGGCACTAGAAACGTAACTGCCCACATTGGCTTAAGAAGAGGAAGAAGGCTAAGGCCAAGGGCAGACAAGGTAAATAAGATTTACTGGTTATGGAAAATTGTTTAATGGAGAAAAATGATTCTGCTTGGATTAGACTCTAAGGCCACTAATCATGTTTGTTCTTCTTTTCAGGGAATTAGATCCTGGTGGCAGCTTGAGGCTGGTGAGATGACAATGCGAGTAGACACCGGGCACTCGTCTTAGTTATGGCAGCGGGAGACCTCCAGTTAACTTTACATAATAGGTTTATCATTTTACATGATGTATATGTTGTTCCTGAATTAAAGAGGAACTTAATTTCTGTAAAGTGTTTACTTGAATGTAAATATACCCTCAACTTTTCAATGAACAAAGTGTTTATTTTTAAAGATGGTGTTGAGATATGTTCAACATTACTGGAAAATAATTTGTATGTGCTAAGACCATTAGCAACAAATTCCCTCCATAACATAAAGATGTTTAAATCTGTCGTAACTCAAATAAACGACTTAAAATTTCTCCTAAAGAAAATGCCCAACTTTGGCTAGGGCAAATTAATCTCAATAGGATTAAGAGATTGGTGAATAATGGACTTCTAAACGAGTTAGAGAAAAATTCTTTACCTGCGTGCGAGTCATGCCTTAAAGGCAAGATGACTAAAAGACCTTTTACTGGAAAAGGTTATCAAGCTAAAGTGCCTCTAGAGTTAGTACATTCAGACCTTTGTGGTTTGATGAATGTGCGAGCCAAAGGAGATTACGAGTATTTCATAACTTTTACTGATAATTACTCGAGGTATGAGTATGTTTATTTGATGCAACATAATTCAGAATCCTTTGAAAAGTTCAAAGAGTTCAAGATCGAGGTTGAAAAAGAATTAGATAAAAAGATTAAAACACTTCAATCAGATTGGGGTGGAGAGTTTTTGGATTTTGAGTTCCAGAACTATTTGATAGAACATGGAATCGTTTTCCAAATCTCAGCACCTGGTGCACCTCAGCAGAATGGTGTATCAGAGAGGAGAAACAGAACCCTGTTGAACATGGTTTGGTCGATGATGAGTTATGCTTCCTTACCGAACTCGTTTTTGGGGTTTTTCAATAGAGACTGCAGCCTATATCCTCAATCGTGTTCCTTTCGAAAGTGTTGTCAAAACACCTTTGGAGTTGTGGAACGAGCGTAAAGTTAGTTTGCGTCACTTCTGCATCTGAGGTTTTCCAACACATATGCTTGAGGCTAATCCTAAGAAATTGGAACCATAATCAAGGTTGTTCCTAATTGTAGGCTACCCCAAAGGGACACGAGGAGGTTACTTTTATGATCCTAAGGAAAATAGGGTGTTTATGTCGACAAATGCTACCTTCCTTGAGGAGGATCATATAAGGGAGCACAAATCGAGAAGTAAAATAGTATTGTGTGAACTTTCCGAAGACACTACTGAAACTTCAACAAGAGTTGTTGAAGAGCTTACTACATCAACAAGAGTTGTTGATGGAAGTTCATCTAGTAGATCAAGTCCACCTCAAGAGTTGAGGGAACCTCGACGTAGTGGGAGGGTTGTGAACCCACCTGTTCGCTATATGGGTTTAACTGAAATCCTCGTTATGGTAGCCGATGGTGAGGTTGAGGATCCGTTGTCTTATAAGAAAGCAATGGAGGATGTTGACAGAGATGAATGGGTCAAACCATGGATCTCGAGATGAAGTATATGTACTTCAATTGAGTATGGGATCTTGTAGATCAACCTGATGGGGTTAAACCTATAGGTTGCAATGTATCTACAAGAGAAAATGGAGTGCTAATGGGAAGGTGCAAACCTTCAAGGCTAGACTTGTGGCAAAAGGGTTATACCCAGGTGGAGGGAGTTGACTATGAGGAGACTTTCTCACCTGTTGCCATGCTTAAGTCTATCCACATCCTCCTATCCATTGCCTCATATTATGACTATAAGATATGACAAATGGATGTCAAGACTACCTTTCTGAATGGTAATCTTGAGGAGACCATTTATATGGTACAACCCGAAGGATTCATAGCCTAAGGTCAGGAGCAAAAGGTTTACAAACTGAAGCGGTCCATTTATGGACTGAAACAGGCGTCTCGATCTTGGAATATAAGGTTTGATACTACAATCAAATTTTATGATTTTGACCGAAACGTTGATGAGCCTTGTGTCTACAAGAAAACAATCAACAGTTCAATAGTTTTCCTAGTGTTATTTATGGACGATATCCTATTCATTGGGAATGATGTAGATTTACTGACTTCAGTTAAGAATTGACTAGCAATCCAATTCCAAATGAAAGATTTGGGATAGGCTCAATTTATTCTTGGGATTCAAATCTTTCGTAATCGAAAGAACAAAGTGCTGGTACTGTCTTAGACATCGTATATTGACAAGATGTTGATCAAGTACTCGATGCAGAACTGCAAGAGGGGCCTTTTGCCTTTTGTCATGGAGTTATATTGTCTAAGGAGTAATGTCCCAAGACACCTCAAGAGGTGGAGAAAATGAGACGGGTCCCTTATGTATCTGCTATTGGCAGTTTGACGTATGCGATGTTATGTACAAGACTTGACATCTGTTACGCTGTAGGGATAGTCAGTAGATATCAGTCTAATCCAAGATAGGGTCACTGGACTGCCGTAAAAAATATTCTTAAGTATCTTCGGAGAATGAGGGACTACATGCTTGTGTATGAATCTAAGGATTTGGTCCTTACTGGATACACGAACTTTGATTTTCAGACTGATAAAGATTCTCAGAAAACCACTTCAGGATACGTATTCACTCTTAATAGAGGAACTGTAGTGTGGCAAATCACTAAGCAGGGGTCATCGCTCACTCCACTATGGAGGCCAAGTATGTAGCAGCTTGTGAAGCTGCTAAGAAGGCCATTTGGCTCAAGAAGTTCCTGATTGATCTGGAAGTTATTCCAGACATGTCTAGGCCCATCACGATTTACTATGACAATAGTGGTGTTGTGGCGAATTCCAGAGAGGCAAGGAGTCACAAGCGCGACAAACATATCGAGCGAAAATACCATTTTATCAGAGAGATTGTGAAACGAGGAGACATGATTGTAAAGATAGCTTCGGAGCACAATATTGCTGATCCGTTTATGATGGCTCTCACGGCTACAGTGTTGGAGGGTCAACTTCAGAGCATGCATCTATTGGACCATCCACGGTTGGACTAGGGCTAGTGGGAGTATTGTTGTACTGGGCTTTTGTGCCCTATTTTATTGATTCGTACTTGTATTTTTTATTGTACACTTCACTAGCTTTAGGACATGTGAGAGATTGTTGAGGTTGATGCCCTAAATCTCGTTGGGTTCAGTAGTTTATAAACATGTATATGAATAAACATTATGTGATGTAATAATATGAGATATTTTCTTCAATACAGTCTTTGATATATGAGATATTTTGTTGCATTAACCACAAACCAATAAACTAAGATCCCTGGTTATTGTTGTAACTTAAGCATATATGTAATGACATACAAGTGGATCGTGCTTTAAGTGATAACCTAAATGGTCTGTAGTAGATGGACAAAGGAGGGAAACCTTATCCTGTTGACACTACGAGTGTAGTCTACTTTGTAGATGTTATAAGTGTATTAAAGTACTACAAATGTTGAGATCCTGGCCATTCATGTATTAGACATGCGAGCAAGGATGCTCTATACAAAAGGGTTTGTATAAGACCGGTTCACGAAATATTTAGTCTTGTTATATAACGCTGTTCATGACAGAGACTTTCATTTCACAAGGATGATTATAGGTAATATGGCCTTAATCCTGAGTGAGTTAGAAACTCTTGCCTATGAGGGCAGTCCTTTCATTTGTATGGGTGTGAGTGGTCAGATCGCCGACTCAAACCTACCACTTTGGGGATTCGTCTGATTGGGGAGTTGGGAACTCAGCTACACAAGATGAAATTCACTCCTTCCCCGATTTAGGGGTAGGTAGATAAATTGCTCCCTTAAGGGCTGATTTCGGGACTTGAGCAATGTGACGCCATACCTTCTCTTGGCTCGAGAAGGATTTACTCATAATAAGACTATGATATATTGTTCATTAGAGAAATCAGTAGTACTTAAGGAGTTGATGTAATTACAGGGATAAAATGGTAAATTGGCCCGGCTGTACTTATGAGCGATTTGTGAAGGGTCATCATACTGTTGATTGGTTATATCCAATAGACACAGAAATATATTTGTAGCACAAGAAGTGTAGCTGTCGGTCTTTAGTGGAATGCCTGACAGTTAACAGATGGTGAATATCGTGATTAAAGAGTTTAGTCAGTTATTCACGTACCATTAGACCTTTAAGCTATAGGTACATAAGGTCCCCTTGGTAGCTCAATAGATTCATGTTAAGAATCAGTTTTTGGGTTAGTTTGAAATGTTCAAATTAACAAGAGAAAATTTGATTATATATGATATAATTAAATTGCATCAATTATATAAGATATAATTGACTTAATGTATTAGATACATTAATTGGAGGAATTATTATTAAATGCTATAAGGGAGAAAAAGAACTATGGTTTATACATTGCATGAGATGTGATATTAAAACTATAGGTTATGAATATATTGAGTATATTTGTAATTAAATCAATTATAGGATAATTGGTTACGATTTTTTCTCCCACAACCAACTTAGTGTGAAGTTGTGATCAGTTATGGTAACTGATGGTTAACATATGAAAATCGTTTTCATTTTTACCTGATGCGATCATTTCGATTTTGTGAAGCGTGTGATCAAAAGATAAGCTATATGATAGCATGAGAGCATACACGATCGTGTAAGAGTTTTTCTATATAATAGTCACTTATCTTCTAAACGATCAAGTACACTGTCTATACAATAGACTAAAACCATCTCCCACTTACTCAATCATATACACAATCTGAAAATTCCTCCCATCCTCTACCAAATCCTACAGAGCCCATAACTCCTAGATTCTCAAACCGAGAATACCAACGTAGCCTTCTGGTGGTGTCTTCTTCTTTTTCGAGGGATGAGTGGCGATTTGTTCTTGCTAAGGAGATTACTGTTTGAGTGTAGATTCGTTTGTATTGGTGAACGATCGTGAGTGTTCAAGGGAATGAGAATAACAGTTCTTCAAGGGTAAGTTCAAGGGTAAGCATGCTGTATTTTAGAGTTTTTGCATAACTATTATTGTTTGATTGTAAATGTGTATGTTCTGTCACAATGGGGTTTGGAACGATCTCACTTCCGCTCACGTGTCTCTTTGTAAAGAGTTCCTTCACATACAATACGTTTTGTCATGTTTTTATCTAGACACATCATATGTTATGTAGATAATTACAATAGGCTAGCACTACAAATTTTATTCATGAAATGACAACAATTCTTTTGAGAGCATTTCCCAAATTAAAAGACAAAATTACACTGCTCTTATGTGTTGATAAAATTTCAATGTAATATAGCGAGAGCGGGAGTGGGAGCGAGAGTGGAAGTGAGAGTGAGAGCCAAACCAACGAGAGTCACGAGAGCCAAACCAGCGAGAAAGCTGGAGAGAGCGAGATTTTGAGAACAGAAAGAGCGAGATTTGGACAGAAGCATGGATTATGCGTTGAATTTGGCCACGATCTTATAGATTGTACATGGAGAACCCTAAAATTGAATACAAACAAAAGTTGAAGACGTAAGGGCAAACGTTAGCTAAAATTAGGTGTCTTATCAAGAGAAATTCTTAAACTTAAGTAATTTTAAAAAAGCCAGGTGTAGGATGAGTTGTCACACAGAGAAGAGCTAGAAACGACTATAAATAGGAGGCTTTAGGCTGGAAGTTAAACGGATTCTCAAAAAAAACTCAGTAGTAAAAATCGTGTGAAAAAGGTGAAGTAATTCTGTTAGTTAGAAGGAGGAAACGCAAGGGAAGTGCTGCCCAAATTTCCTTCTAATTTAAGAGGGAAAGCTCTACTGATTAAACCATAAGGAATAATAAGGAATAACTAGGATCGCAGTCAAGGTAAGTAGTTTGTCTCACCCTCTCTTTAAGTGGTTCATGGTAGTGTACCTTTAATATGTTGCATAATTATGTTATTGTTATGTTGCATTACATGTTTAAAATACGTTTATCGATAAGGGACCCCATACATTATGTTTATTCATAAGATTAAATTTTAATTAGATAAAGGTTATACTTCTAGGGCTAGCAGGGCATGTATGGTTGCACCCCTCTAGACCCAATTCTATGTCAAGATTATGCTAGGGACTAACAGGGTATGTATTGTTGCACCCCTCTAGTCCAATCTTACGTTTATGTTAATGGTTGATATTGGATGCGACTTTGGCCCTACTGACTGTATGACCCACTAATCATCAGATGGGTTAGTTTTCACCTAAGTCCTCATCTTCCTATCAGGACGGAGAAATTTACGTTAGAAGCATAACCGACCACCACATGTTATTATATGTTTTCGATCCCAATAATATGTTTTCAGGATATGTTGCATGTGATTATGCATTTGGTCACTACCTTATGTGAGAACTACTTACTGGGTATATTATATACTCATCCTATTTTTACAGACTTTGTAGGTAAGGACACAGCGTAGGTGGCAGAACTAGACGTCGCTCAAATGGCCAACCATCAAACTCACTATTATCGGCATATGCATTTTTGTATCATTATGCTAATATTTTTTGGATCCTGGTGTTTTGTAAAATAAATTTTTTATATAATTTTCTACCTAATTAATAAAATCTTAGATATATTCTTTTGAGATTTTTGCCAAAACTCGTCTCATGATAGAAAAGTCTAAGTATGCATGTCGTAGCGGTCGGACCATAATATGTAAAGATCCGGTCGTTACAATCAAAATCTTTGACTTATATCGGTAATTAAAACTTATAAAGAAGACATAACTTTGAATTATATAAAATACGTTAATCAATTATATGCAATCTATTATCCATTCTAATTCAGCAAAGAAATTTAAAGATGAACCCATGAATTTTAATATGAATCTCATTCATATAAATGCAAAATTTATTTTTGCTATGATACTCCAGTGAGTCAGAATAAAAGCCATCGTAGGGCAATCAATCATTCCTTCACTGGACTGAGACATTCTCAACTAAATGTTACACCAGAATAACTCTTTATTCCTATAATATCTACTTACCATACTTTGGTCAATAAACCATTAACTTACTTAACAATTTCTCATAAGTGTAATAGATTCTAAAGTTCCGCCCCAATGAGCCAACCGTAGGGAAAAACCGATTGGGGTAAAAACTAAAACATTCCTATCCATTTATGGAGTTTTAGTAAAATTTCATGCAAACACTATCCGTAGGGGGACACAAGCAAAGGTATCTCGAGGTTGAACATGAAAGTTTATTGCAAACCAATGAAGAAGACCGTGGGATGTTTTGACACACTTCCTTCTGCCACATACTATAAACACTCTCTCCATTCATCTTGGTATTGACCTATGCAAACACTATCCATAGGGGACACATGCAAAAGTGTCTCGAGGCCAAGCATAGATCTCACAATGTGAACTATTTAGGGAGAAATGTGGAAAGAAAATTGAAGTATCATATACATCATTTTCCTCCCATTGAGTGTTTTACAAATGATGGTTTATAACTTAGGTAAATTAGGTTAATAAATTTATTTAAGTGAATTGTTGTTAACTTAGCCCAAGATAACAATTATATTAGATAGTTTAACAATATTGATTCTTGGTTATTAAACACTTTAATAAACCTAAATCATTCATTGCATGCTTATAACATTATTGTCTAATTCACCTTACAGGTCGGATCCTAGGTAGGGATATTCCGTTTTCGTTAGCTTAAATACCCCAACCTTACACAAAACCTTCCTTAGACAAATGTCCCTTATAGACAATTATGTTATAAATTTAATCTTTTATTTACTCCAATTTGATCCTATTAAAAGAGAATTAAAAGATTAACATAAGTCTAGGTGAAGTTTAATTTTAAAGCATTTAAAATTAATTTTAACCTATGTTTGCATGGAACTCTTGATTATAGATTTTAATTCAAATTTCATATAAGCTATAGCTATTATAAAGTTTAATGAAACAATTAAAACCTAAGCCATGCATCTAATGACATACACAAAAATATAACAATTATATTTCTAAGGTAATGTCATGCTTCATGCATTTTCATTTTTATTAAACAAACATAATATAACTCTTATATTAAAATTAATACATGCATATTATAGATGCCACCATATATTATAACTACTATAAACAAGATGTATGAAATTGTTTTTCATTAATAAAATATAACTCTTATATTAATTAATGAAACTATATAAACATGCATTTAAATATAACTCTTTTATTAAAATGCATGCACGTTATATTTAAATTCATGTGCATGTTTAACTTAATCATTAAATTATATAATATAACTTTCATATTAAAATGATACATGATTTTATGTTTATCCTATGGTGGGACTTATACTATACGACATACAATATGACATACAAATTATTAAAATCATACATCATATGTATAATTTAATAAAGAAAAATACTTATAAAGAGAGAAATATAAAAAATATTTACACTTTATAGCAAAAAGTTACAAAAGTTTGTACTTTTGGAACTTTTTGCTATAAAGGGTATTTTTTTAAAAAATATTTTTTATATTTAAAAAGACCCCTTAAATAAAACAACAATATTGGACTGTAACTGGCATCGTAATCATTAATTAAATTAATAAAAAACTTATATTAATATAATTAATTAATATACAATTAATAATTAATTATTACAAATTAATAATTAAAAAAATGGAAAAACTACATAGAAACTACTGGGAGGCTCTATATTATAAACATGATGCATGAACATGCTTTTTATTAATAAAATATAACTCTTATATTAATTAATGAAACTAAAATTTAAATATAACTCTTATATTAAAATGCATGAGCATGCTTAACTTAATCATGCAACTATATAATATAACTTTTATATTAAAATGATGCATGATTTTATGTTTATCCTATGGTGGGATTTATACTATATGACATACAATATTTCATATAAATAATTAAAATCATACATCGTATGTATAATTAAATAAAATAACAATATTGGACCGAAATTTACATCTTAAACATTAATTAAATTAATATAATACAATTAATAATTACTTATTACAAATTAATAGTTTAAAAAAAAGAAAGAACTATAAAGAAACCGTTGAGGAGGATCAAACCCACGATCTAGAGGTTTATTAACTCACGCCTGACTATTCAAGGTGTTGCAGCGCTTTAATGCTAGTGTTGCAACACTGGCTTTTATGTTGCTGTAGCGTTCGCTTTGTGCAACGTTGCTACGTTGCGGTTGGAGCGTTGTGAAGCTATAAGGCAGAAAGCCCGCTCTGTTTCGTCAATTCATTCAATTTACTTCGTTCTTGTTCCAAAATTTCATTGAACAAGGCTGAAACTCCACAAACAAGATAAATAATTACATACTTGATTACATGAAATTAAATGCCCAAAACTCTGGACAATTACAACTTTAAACACTTTTCAAGCAGTAAATTCTAGGCCAATTTCGAAACCATCCAATATGAAAAAATCTATACATTCATAATGCATCATGCACCCATCAAAACTCTGAACGAAAGTTCCAAAAATGAAATTTAGAGAATTCGAGATGGCTCTGATACCAATTGAAGGGATTGGAATTTCTCGCAGCGGAAGCAATTGGATGTATTAATATCTAAATTTGCAATCGGACCAGAGAGTGAGTGAGACCACCATAGAGTCTTCCCCATTATTCTCTAGGACGGAAACCGTGCAAAGTTGTGGGCTTGCATAGAAGTTTGGCAGGAGGGAAGGAGAAAAGAATTGAGAGAAAAAATTCTTCCCTGTAAACAATACAAAGAGAAGGAGAAGAACCAAAGAGTGAGTGAGAAAGAGATAACTTTTTCTCTACTCATTTGTTATGTGAGAGAAGGAGAGATTAAGGGGTGAGGGAGTTGTAACTCACTTCCTTTTATTCAATTTGAAATAATTAAATTTAAATTCTAAATTTGAATTTAATATGTATATTAACCACTTCAATATATATTTAAACTATATAGTATATCACATAGTTAATATTATATCACATATACATAAACTATAGTTTATTGTTCTCTCACATAACCTAAGCTATTAATATGAATCAAATTAATTTTAATTTTAACCTATAGTTTTTATATGAATCACATTCATATAAATAATGATTGAATCACATCCAAATTATAACACCTAATATGAATCATATTCATATAATTAATATTTGAATCATATTCAAGTATTTATTTCTCTCCTGAAAATGTATCAACATACATTATATTATATAATGTATCAATATACACTATTTAACTATAACTTATACAATTAGTTCCCTTTAATTAATTTGAACAATTCAAATCACACCAAAATTAATTTGATTCCCATCAATCCTCATTGAGCTAATGAGGGGACCTTATAGACCAATAGATTGAAGGTCCAAATGATACGAGATTAATTGATTACATTCTTTTAATCAAATTAATCAACATTCATTAACTGTCGGTCACTCCACTAAAGACCGACAGTTGAATTCTTCTCACTATAGATATGTTTATGTGTCCATTGGATATAACCAATCAAAAGTTCGTTGACCCTTCACAAATTGCACATAAGTACAGCTGGGTCAAATTACTGTTTTACCCCTGTAGTTGCATCTAAGTTCTTAAGTACCACGGATCCCTCTAATAAACAATTAATCATAGTCCAACTATGATCAAACCCTCTTGGGCAAGGAGAGGGTGAGGTGCTTCATTGTTCAAGCCCTGGAATCAACCCTTAAAAGAACAATTTATCTTCTTACACTAACTATAGGAAAGAACTGAATTTCTTCTTGTGTAGGCGTGTTCCTAATTCCCCAATCAGTCGAATCTCCAAAATGGTAGGCTTATTGAGTCGGTAAATCTGGCCACTCTCACCCATACAAATCAAAGGATCGCCCTTATAGGTAGGAGTTCATAACTCACTCAAGATTAAGGTTAAGTCACCAATGATCATACTGGTAAAATGTAAGTCTCTTCTAGCAACAACATTATAAAGAGAGACTTAACATTTAGTGGTCCAGTCTTTATACAAACTTTTTTGTAGAAGATATCCCCACTCACATGTCTCCATAAGAATGATCAAGATCAGATCATTTGTAATACTTTACAACAATTGTATCATTTACAAAGCGAGTCATATTAGTAATGTTACCAGGATAAGACACCCAATCTTATCCATATACTGTAGACCATTTAGGTTATCACTTAAACATGATCCACGTGTATGTCTCCACATACATATTTAAGTTACATCAGATAACTTTGGATCTTAGGTTAATGGATTATTGCATATGTAATATAAAATTAATCAACTATTGATTCAATTAACATAAAACTACGAGGTTGTAGGGCATATGCCCCAACATGATTAGGATCAGATCATTTGTAGTACTTTACAACAACTGTAACAACTACGAAACATGTTGTATTCATAGTTTCATCAAGATAAGGTACCCAGCCTTATCCATCTACTACGGACTGGTTAGGTTATTACTTAACATAATCCATCCGTATATCTCCATATAGTTACCGAAGATAACCTTGGATCTTAATGTATTGGTTTTGTGGGTTAATGCTACTAAATGTCAAATAAAATTCCTCTGGTTTTATTAGATAAATAAATTGATTGTATATTACAATTACAAACGATAGGACTCATGAGATTTAGGGCATAAACTCGAATAATTATAATATTTAAGATCAAGTTCGTAGATTATATTTACAGAAAGTCCATATCAACCTTAGAATCGTATTTTTCCATTCAAGAAATTTGGAGAAAAGTCAAGACGATTTAATCCAACTTGGTTTAAAGAATATTCCAATTGGTTAGAATATAACATTTCAAAGGATGTTGCATTTCCTTTATGTTGCTATTTGTTCAAACCAGAAGTAAGTGAAGCATCAGGAAGTGAATGTTTTGTTAGTGAAGGATTTCTACTTGGAAGAAAAAAGAGATTAAAAACTCATGTTGGTGGTCCTAATAGCGCACAAAATCAATCTTGGAGTAAATGTCAGGCTCTTTTGAAACAAAAACAACATATTAAGATTTTTTTAAATAGAATGACTAACCAAGCACAAGTTGAGTATCAAACTCGATTATGTGCATCAAATGATTGTACACGATTTTTATTACGACAAGGGTTTGGATTCCATGAACATGATGAGACTGATGATTCGAAGATTCAAGGTAATTTTCTTGAACTGTTTAGATAGTTGTGCAACCACAGCAAAGATATTGAAATTGTGACTTTTAAAAATGCTTCGAATAATTTAAAATTGATTGCACCCGATATTCGAAAAGATATAATGAACTCAATTGCAGTAGAAATTGACAATATAGTTATAGAAGATATGAGTAACAAACACTTTTCTGTCTTGATAGAAGAATCAAAATGTATATCTTCAAAGGAGTAGATGTCAGTAGTATTACGATATGTGGATAAAAGTCATGTGATTGAACAATTTGTTGAAATCATACATGTCAATAATACAAGTGCTCTATCACTAAAGAAAACTATTGATGGTTTTTCTTTTCTCAGCATGGGTTAAATATTGCTAGTTTGCAATGCCAAAGATACGATGGAGAAACTAATATACAAGGTGAGTTCAATGGATTTAAAGTACTTATTCTAAAAGAAAATGAATGTGCTTTTTACATGCATTGTTTTTCTTTTCAACTTCAATTAGCTCTCACAGCTATTGCAAAAAAAACATGTGGAAATTGCTGGGTTTTTTTTTAATCGTTACAAATGTGGTGAATATTACTGGAGCATCAATGAAACGTCGGGATATTCTACGAGGAAAACGTAGCATGGGAATTTTTGAAGCTCTAAATAATGGTGAAATATCAAGTGGTCAAGGATTAAATCTAGAGACAATGATTAAACAACCAGGAGATACTCGATGGGGGATCATATTACAAAACTCTAACGAGTTTTATTGTTGGGATTGGTGTCTCAAATCTCTTGTATTATCGTAGTTTGTAAACATTGTATAAACAAATTGTTATTAATAAAATAATTGTTATTTTATGAGCATACACTCAATCCAATAAACTAAGATCCTAGGTTATTTTATGTAATTTAAATAAGTATGTAGAGACATACAGGTGGATCTTATTTAAATAATAACCTAAATGGTTTGTAGTAGATGGAAAAGGATGGGTACCTTATCTTGGTGACACTATGGATACGTCCTACTTTGTAGACATTACAAGTATTGTGAAGTGCTACAAATGATTTGATCCTGATCTCTCACGTGGAGACATGTGAGTGGGGGTATCCTATACAAAAAGTTTGTATTAGACCGGATCACGAAATGATTAGTCTCATTATATAACACCGTTAGTAGCAGAGACTTACATTTCACAAGGATGACCACAGGTGATGTGGCCTAAATCTTGATTTGTATGGGTGAGAGTGGCCAGATTGCCAACTCAATATGTCTACCATTTTAGGGATTCGTCTGCTAGGGAGCTGGGAACACAATAATACAAGACAGAATTCAATCATTCCCTGATGTCG